>NW_027127205.1:0-28962 GCF_037325665.1 Littorina saxatilis
TTTAATTTGGGAATGAGCAGAGCATCGACCAGGCCTATCCGTACCATGCACCACCTAAGGGGACGTCATTAGCCTATCAGATAAGGGGACGTCGTTCTGTAGTTGCTTGGGGCGAGCTCATTTTGTGGGGTAACCATGCCGTCTGCAAAACGTTTTGCGACCAAGAATTATTTGAATTTATATTACAACGTTATGCTCAAATGTAAATTAAGCATAACCACAACATACTAATACCGAATCATGTTACTATTCCTGTTAGTGTACATATGCGTGCGCGAGTGTAGTATGCTTTGTATGGTATTTTTATCTGTTGTCTTATTATTTGTTTTCTCTTTTAATGTGCACCACACTGAAATTTCTCTGTATGAGATAATAAAGTATTCGTATTCGTAAATGCTAATGGATAAAACGTGCACAGGGCCATCTTCTCCTTCTTCTTCTTCGTGCATGCGCTGTGCTGCATAGCACGCTTAATTTACTTTCTGAGCGTGTTTTTAATCCAAACATATCATATCTATATGTTTTTGGAATCAGGAACCGACAAGAAATAAGATGAAATTGTTTTCAAAACGATTTCGGAAATTTAATTTTAATCATAATTTTTATATTTTTAATTTTCAGAGCTAGTTTTTAATCCGAATATAACATAATTATATGTTTTTGGAATCAGAAAATGATGAAGAATACAATAACAGTAATTTTGGATCGTTTTATAAAATAAATAATTTTAATTACAATTTTCAGATTTTTAATGACCAATGTCATCAATTAATTTTTAAGCCTCCATGCTTAAAACCAATACCGAAGTCCGGCCTTTGTCGAAGATTGCTTTGCCAAAATTTCAATCAATTTGATTGAAAAATGAAGGTGTGACAGTGCCGCATCAACTTTTACAAAAAGCCGGATATGATGTCATAAAAGACATTTATCGAAAAAATGAAAAAAACGTCTGGGGATATCATACCCAGGAACTCTCATGTAAAATTTCATAAAGATCGGTCCAGTAGTTTACTCTGAATCGCTCTACACACACACACACACACAGACACACACACACAGACACACAGACACACACACACACACACACACACACATACACACACACACACACACACACACACACACACACACATACACCACGACCCTCGTCTCGATTCCCCCTCCATGTTAAAACAATGTAAAAAGGTAAGGGTTTCGTCTGCAAGTGACAAGCATGGCGAAGCGAGCAAAACAAGAAATTCCTCCGAGGTAGGAAAAGCACCCCCGTCCTTACCATTCTCACTGCCACCAACTGAGAAGGTTATTTCCCTTTGACCATTAATATGTCCCTCTATAAGTCATTGTAGAATCTTAATCCACCAATAACTCCCTAACCGTGTGTTTGACTGGTCCCAATTTTTGTAAGGACCGTCTCAGGAATGTATAGAACCTGTTCACCAAGTTTGGGGACGATCGGTCTGTTCATTCTTGAGATCTATATGCGAACACAAACACACACACAAACAAACAAACAAACAAACACATCGACCGAATCCTATACACACCCCTATACCGGGGGTGTAAAAACAACATAAACACTCGACCTGTGCTATGTCAAACTTGTTGGCTTACGTAAGTGTAGCCTATGCGATGCTAAACTTTGTCTGTCTGTGCGTGTGTATGTGTGTGTGTGTGTGTATGTGTGTGATAGAAACTTTAACATTTGACTAAACACCGAAATACTAATTTTACCTAGTTATTATCCAAGCAACAGCTTCAACATATTGAAGCAATGATCAACATTTCGTCGGCACGTATGTAGTTAAAGTGTGTATCCAAAGAAAACGGGTGGTGGGGGGTTTTGGGGGGGTAAAAACAGGTGACTGGTTTGTGTCGTGTGTGGTATGTAGACCAGGTCAGGGGTCAAGGTTAGGTCAGATCGCGTGAAGGATAGTGGTATAGATACAGTTATCACCGAGCTGCAGTTCGCCGATTCGGAGAAGACGATTTCACATTGTTCGCGTTTCGTAGCTCCAGAAAAATAGATAAAGAAGATACCAAAGGAGATTTTCTACAGGTTAATCTGCACAGCGTGTTTCCAGTGTTTGCGCGAGGAAGCGCTGTCGAAATCTGCACAGCGTGTTTCCAGTGTCTCTGCGCGAGGAAGCGCTGTCGAAAGCGCAGTGTCGATCTGGCCATCTGGCAGTCGTGTCCCCGTAAGTAGGCTACAGACAGACAGATCTAGTGTCTCGCACTCTTGCACCGTGTCACATATGCTTACTGTGTGTGTGTGTATGTGTGACGGAGTGATTGAGTTTGTGTTACTGTTTGTCGATTTATTACGTGAGAACAACAAAGAAAAAAAATCACGCTATCCGACTACCATCCAAACAAGAAAGAGCCCATTGTGTTCATATTCATTGTATCTCTTGAATTTATTATGTAATTATTTCATAAACCGTTCATGCATGTGCGACAGTGAATGTCATATTCATATTTAACTGCGGCAATAGTGATCATATTGCATCTATGAATCAGTCTATCTTGAAAAAAAGAGACACTACTAATCGTTATCACCATTGTGTTTCATATAACACGAGGAGCATGAACCTATAAATTACTCTCTCTCTCTCTCTCTCTCTCTCTCTCTCTCTCTCTCTCTCTCTCTCTCTCTCTCTCTCTCTCTCTCTCTCTCTCTCTCTCTCTCTCTCTCTCTCTCTCTCTCTCTCTCTCTCTCTCTCTCATTTCTTAGGGAAATGAGGGTGTTAATGCCTCTAGGTTCTAGCGATAGGTTCCGGTATACTATACTATAGCTCTAAAAGATTAGGCAATATTCAGGCACGAAAAGCACAGAAAATCGAAAATAGTACTAACAATACGTAACTCATAACCCAAACAGGAAGCACACACACACACACACACACACACACACACACACACACACACACACACACACACACACACACACACACACAGAAACAGAGAGAAACAGAGAGAAACAGAGAGAAAGAGAGAGAGAGAGAGAGAGACAGAGAGAGAGAGAGAGAGAGACAGAGAGAGAGAGAGGGAGAGAGGGAGAGAGAGAGAGAGAGAGAGAGATGATGATGATGATGATGATGGAACTTTATTTTTCAAGGATAGAGGTTTAAAGCGACGCCTTTTCTTACAACCGGTCCTTACTTCTAATACAAATTTCTAATACATGATAAACAAGTAAAGCAACATGACAAATAAATAAAGTAAACGAACGACCCAGCAAACAATCGACAAGTAAGCAAACAAGCAAATAAACACAAACAACAAAATGACAAAGTAAGCAACATACAAATCAAAAGCGAAACATGCAACATGTTAATTGAGGTTACACATGTACAGTGATCGACGGTAAAATTCACACAATACCAACGTTTACACTAATGCTTACAATGATTATATGGTGTAAATGATGATGATGAAGATAATGAAGATGATGATGATGATGATGATGATGATGATGATGATGATGATGATTGATGATGATAATGATGATGATAATGATGATGATGATGCTGATGCTGATGATGATGATGATGATGGAAAATCGCAACATAAGAGAGAGAGAGAGAGAGAGAGAGAGAGAGAGAGAGAGAGAGAGAGAGAGAGAGAGAGAAAGAGAGAGAGAGAGAAAGAGAGAGACATACAGACAGACACAAACAGTTCACAAAGTTTAAAAAAAAAGAAAAGAAAGATAGATAGAGAGAGCTAGAGAAAGATAGAGATAGACAGACAGACAGACAGACAGACAGACAGACAGATATATAGATAGATAGACATACAGCCAGACAGACAGACAAACGGATGGATGGATGGACGGACAGACGAACGTACAGACAGAGAAAAGACACCGCGACAGACTGGCTGACAGACAGGCAGACAGGTAGACAGACAGACAGACAGACAGACAGACAGACAGAGACAAAGACAGAGAATGAGAGAATAGCTCAATGCATGTGCCAAGAAAAAAGTGCCATATTATGTTTGCAACTTGACAACCCAAATACTGCATGACTTTGAACGACGTTATGGAGAAGAAGAAAAACTAAATAAACAAAACACAGAACCGCAGTCGCGTGAAGCGGTATCAAATCAGTTAGTCAATATGTCGGCCTAAAACTAAAAGATCGACACTGAAAACCTGGGATCAGTAACTGTTATCGTCGAGACTAGCAAGACTTGGCTAGCCGAAACTTGTTAACCGAAAAGGGTCGAGCTGGTCTCAGCAAAGCACGCCAACATTAGACCTAAATAAATTTGCATAAACCGGTTTTCTTTGATTCTGAGAACGTGTTATGTCTATGTATGTTTGGATTCAGTAATTGACAAAGAATAGATTTTACACCGTTTTTGGTTTTTAATCTTTTGTGCAAATTAGATTTTGATGACAACTTTAATTAACATAGAATTAGTTAATTTTTAAGCTTCCGAGCTGAAATGCAATTCGATAGTTCGGGCTAAGTCAAAGAGCGTTTAACCATAAATTCAATCAAATCGCTTAAAAAATTGCACCACAGTGCGGCTTCAACTCTTGCACAAAAAAACGGATTAGCGGCGTCATCAAAGAAATGTATCGGAAGCATGAACAAGTCGCGTAAGGCGAAAATACAATATTTAGTCAAGTAGCTGTCGAACTCACAGAATGAAACTGAACGCAATGCCATTTTTCAGCAAGACCGTATACTCGTAGCATCGTCAGTCCACCGCTCGTGGCAAAGGCAGTGAATTTGACAAGAAGAGCGGGGTAGTAGTTGCGCTAAGAAGGATAGCACGCTTTTCTGTACCTCTCTTCGTTTTAACTTTCTGAGCGTGTTTTTAATCCAAACATGTCATATCTATATGTTTTTGGAATCAGGAACCGACAAGAAATAAGATGAAAGTGTTTTTAAATTGATTTGGACAATTTAATTTTGATAATAATGTTTATATATTTAATTTTCAGAGCTTGTTTTTAATCCGAATATAACATATTTATATGTTTTTGGAATCAGCAAATGTTGGAGAATAAGATAAACGTAAATTTGGATCGTTTTATAAATTTTTATTTTTTTTTACAATTTTCAGATTTTTAATGACCAAAGTCATTAATTAATTTTTAAGCCACCAAGCTGAAATGCAATACCGAAGTCCGGGCTTCGTCGAAGATTACTTGACCAACATTTCAACCAATTTGGTTGAAAAATGAGGGCGTGACAGTGCCGCCTCAACTTTCACGAAAAGCCGGATATGACGTCATCAAAGACATTTATCAAAAAATGAAAAAAACGTTCGGGGATATCATACCCAGGAACTCTCATGTCAAATTTCATAAAGATCGGTCCAGTAGTTTGGTCTGAATCGCTCTACACGCACGCACACACGCACACACATACACCACGACCCTCGTTTCGATTCCCCCTCGATGTTAAAATATTTAGTCAAAACTTGACTAAATATAAAAACAGCGCGTCGGAACTTCCATGTGAAGTTTCAAAAGCTCTGTCCAGTAGATTTCCTCGAAATGCTCTACACACACATATACACACACGCACGTGCGCACGCACGCACGCATGAACACACACACACATGCACACACACACACACACACACACACACACACACACTCACACACACACGCACGCACACACACACACACACACACACACACACACACACACACACACACACGTGCGCGCACGCGAGCCACCGCCCTCGTCTCGATTCCTGGTCTATCTGAACACAATAAGACTAAACAAGTCGCGTAAGGCGAAATTACAACATTTAGTCAAGCTGTCGAACTAACAGAATGAAACTGAACTCACTGCATTTTTACAGCAAGAGCGTATACTCGTAGCATCGTCAGTCCACCGCTCGATGCAAAGGCAGTGAAATTGACAAGAAGAGCGGGGTAGTAGTTGCGCTGAGAAGGATAGCACGCTTTTCTTTATCTCTATTCTTTTTAACTTTCTGAGCGTGTTTTTAATCCAAACATATTATATCTATATGTTTTTGGAATCAGGAACCCACAAGAAATAAGATGAAATTGTTTTTAAATCGATTTCGGAAATTTTATTTTAATAATCATTTTTATATTTTTAATTTTCAGAGCTTGTTTTTAATCCGAATATAACATATTTATATGTTTTTGGAATCAGAAAATGATGAAGAATAAGATGAACGTAAATTTGGATCGTTTTAAAAACAAATTATTTTTTTTACAATTTTCAGATTTTTAATGACCAAAGTCATTAATTAATTTTTAAGCCACCAAGCTGAAATGCAATACCGAAGTCCGGCCTTCGTCGAAGATTGCTTGGCCAAAATTTCAATCAATTTGATTGAAAAATGAGGGTGTGACAGTGCCGCCTCAACTTTTACAAAAAGCCGGATATGACGTCATCAAAGGTATTTATCGAAAAAAAGAAAAAAACGTCCGGGGATATCATTCCCAGGAACTCTCATGTCAAATTTCATAAAGATCGGTCCAGTAGTTTGGTCTGAATCGCTCTACACACACACACACGCACAGACAGACAGACACACACACACACACACACACACACATACACACACACACACACACACACACACACATACACCACGACCCTCGTCTCGATTCCCCCTCTATGTTAAAACATTTAGTCAAAACTTGACTAAATGTAATGAAAAAAGAGAGCACAAACAAATAAATAGACTAATACAAATAATACAAAACAATAACATCAACACAGAGAGTCGTGGGCGCATCTGGCCGAACAAGAACTACCCGGACAGCAAGAATCAAGCTCAGGCTGGTATTACGGAGATTTAAGAAACGAAACGTTGGGACGTTTCGTTTTGAAGTTGTGGTAAACGTCATTATTTCGGGGGTCTCTCGCTGGAAAGGTGAAGGTCAACTGAAACGGAACGTGGAACGTCAAAACGCAGTCACGTTTTCCACCCCCAAAAAACGAACAATATTTCGTCAACTTTTGTGAGTATTTTTGCACACTAACAGTTTTATTTGTTGGCCATTTTATGCATTGCTAGATTCATCAACCCTTTCACAGTCTTTCAGCGCTGAGAATGTGTTCATTGGAGGTAGACAACTGTTGTGAACTGAAATATTTTGAAGGGTGCTGATCCTGGTACATTTATCCAACTTCATGGTGAGAAAGCAAATGGCGAAGCAGAAGTAGGTCATCGCATCGAATTTTTATTCTGGCTTCGTATGTGATCAGGTGCATGAATTGAAAAATGTGAAGCTCTTGTGCGTGCAATGCGAGTATGTCAATCCTTTATTGACTCGTGGAGTTGAAATTATGCCATGCCCAGTCAGCGGATCATATCCTGCCATGCCCGGCCTTTCATTCCGAAACGAAACGTGAATACATCTAAATCTTGTCTGCGGCCTATGCCGTCTCGTTACACGTTCCGTTTCGCGGGGTGACTCATTCACCAAACGAAACGAGCTGCAAAACGAAACGTGCTGTTTCTTAAATCTCGCTAATTGCTGCACGTGTTTGATTGCAATTAGGACGACATTAATCATTGATGGACAGCTCGTGAACTCGGGACGACCCATGTTCAGGCGGGTGCATGAACACTCCGCGCACTTTCCCAATTTTGAAGCTTCCGCGCATGTGAAACTCCCGCGCGTGGTGTATATGTAAGATGCGCGCGTGTTTTAGCAAAATGTGATGTGAAACTAGCGCGCGTGTCTTTGCTCGGTCAAATGTGAGACATTGAGACATTAACAACTGACACTTGTATATCCATGAAAACTGACACTTGTATATCTATATATTGAACACGTCTTTATTACACAGACAAGTCGATAAAAACGAATGAAGACTTAAACCATGCGTATAAGAATATTTTGTTCACTTATTATATAACAGAAATTACAGAAATTTCGGGTGTCTGGTATCACAGTCACAGAGACTGCAGCAAAGGTACAAGAGGGGGGAAGTCACAGCATGGCCGGCAAATTTTTCCAGGCCATGGACTTGACGTATTCCTTCCTGTCGATTTCCCCCGTGTTGTATCGTTGCTGCAGTCTCCCCAGTTCCAGCAGTTTCTGCCTTCGTGAACAGTCAATGAGCAGTCAGTGAAAAGTGCTAACCGTAGGGACTGTGAGTACGCGCGCAAGTTGTATGAGCCGAACCAGTAATTCGTGCGCGGAAGTTACAACCCGATATTGCGCGGAGCATACATGTATTTTACAAGCGCGGAATTTACATATGCGCGGAAATTACCGGCTGCGGTTCAGGCTAAGGTTCTAGGATTAAAGGAACACTGCCCACGAACATATTGGTCATGATGTCTGTAAAAAGGAACACTAGATCCTCGCTAGCAGTGAGGACAAGTTGAACAAGACATTTTAGTTTGTAGTATTACGACCTTGACTATGCGTAACTTTGGTCCCCCCCCCCCCCCCCTGAAAAGATTAGGATTTATCGAACACCCAAAAAGTGAACATCGTAGTTCAGACGCCTGCTAAAGCAAGTATTTCATATCTATCGACTATAAATAAAACTTGACGTTTTGTTTTGCATTGGAAAATTAAAACTGTCCATATTCATTGTGTGTGAAGGTTGAGTTTTCTTTTGTTGTATCACTCAAAGCGAGGAAATCGTGCCTGTAGATACAAAAACAAACCATCATGGTTCGTTCAGAAGGTGCAGCACCTATTTCGATACAAACGGCTGAATCAATTATCAAATGCCTGCATCACAACAAAGATACTTTACTCATTCGTGCGCACAAAATCAAACGATAGTAAACTATTTCCAAAGCTTCCGTTGTTCCTTCTTTATCGTCTTTGGGACTGGCGCTCATTTTTACAAATCACCTTGAAGCCCCTCTAACGACACTGACCAGTCGGATAATTTAAACGTGATCCATTTATCAAGATCAGTCTCATTCCCTCTGTGATCCGTCACAATTCGAGGGTCAGGGGAAAAGTTCCTGGCCTTCTCAGCAAGGGGATCAATCCGATTTAAACGTTTAACATTGGATGCTGTTTTCTGAAGATGGTGTACATTATTTCTCTCGGTTGACTTCACGATAGTAATCATTCAAATCTTCCTCGTCCTCGTGGCGGGCAATAGTAGCCGTTGCAACGTGACAGATCTTAAAGGCCCATTCCTTCTCGTGTAAATGGTCATGTCCACCACCACAGATCTGTTCAGGCTTTCTTTCACATGATATAACAATGAATATTTGAAATTAATGTCCACATTTCACAAACAATATAGTACATCGTAGGCACACGAAACAAGAGCAAGCTTCATCCAACTTCAAAATATGCCAATAATCATCGGCAGGGCTGCTTCCCAGGCAAAATATAAATGTGTACAGTACCCGGCGAAAGTAACGCGCCCACTGTTGCCAGTGATTTTTCGTCATTTTTAAATTGTCGTAAAATAGGAACCAGATAAGGTACATCAAAAAGGAAGATAGATTCGTGGAGGATATTTTACTGGCTGTACGTAGTGCATGTTATTTAATCGTTTTCTTGTTCTAACTTTTCATAAACTGTGTTATACAGGGTAGGGGTCAATCGAGTCGTTATTGCAGGCGAACGTGTCACTTCGACACGCTGCAAAATTCGTAAAAATGCATATTTTTCAACCAGGTAAAGACAGTTGTGAAAGAAATTCATCTCTCAACATGATCATTTAATTAGAATTATTCGCCAAAGCGTAACATAATTACAAAAATAAACATAAATCACTTAGACGGTGTTAAAAATCACTTGCAACAGTGGGCGCAAATGAGTTGCGTTTTTACACCCCCGGTATAGGGGTGTGTATAGGTTTCGCTCGATGTGTTTGTTTGGGTGTTTGTTTGGGTGTTTGTGTGTTTGTGTGTTTGTGTTCGCATATAGATCTCAAGAATGAACGGACCGATCGTCACCAAACTTGGTGAACAGATTCTATACATTCCTGAGACGGTCCTTACAAAAATTGGGACCAGTCAAACACACGGTTAGGGAGTTATTGGTGGATTAAAATTATACAAGGACTTATACAGGTACATCTTCATGGTCAAAGGGAAATAACCATTCTCACTCAGTCACTGCCACCAACTGAGAAGGTTATTTCCCTTTGACGGGTGTGTTTTTCCTACCTCGTAGAAATTTCTTGTTTTCGCCAGGTACCGTACGCAGAATAATGACTTATGTGACATCTATGCCAATCTGCTGTATCAGTTCAGGAAAGTATCTTTATTTCTTTATTTGTTTGCTTAACGCCCAGCCGACCACGAAGGGCCATATCAGGGCGGTGCTGCTTTGACATATAACGTGCGCCACACACAAGACAGAAGTCGCAGCACAGGCTTCATGTCTCACCCAGTCACATTATTCTGACACCGGACCAACCAGTCCTAGCACTAACCCCATAATGCCAGACGCCAGGCGGAGCAGCCACTAGATTGCCAATTTTAAAGTCTTAGGTATGACCCGGCCGGGGTTCGAACCCACGACCTCCCGATCACTGGGCGGACGCCTTACCACTAGGCCAACCGATCACGGGGCGGACGCCTTACCACTAGGCCAATCGATCACGGGGCGGACGCCTTACCTGACTATGTCCCATCGGACATTGGTTGAGGAGGACAAATGTCCCATTGCCTTTTTCTCCCAGGCTAAACCCTGGTGTACAGACGTAAAGGTCTATTACCGTGAAGTATCACAGGCACACGAGCCATGGTGGTCACGTGGAAGCTCTACTCTTGCCTAACAAATACTGATATGTAGTAGCAGCAGGCAGACGAGCACACCACACCCCCAAACTCCGCCCTCCTTTCGTCAAAAGCCTGTGTGAGGAATGCTCAGGTGATCGTGAATACACTGTTGTTTTGTCCTTTTCACAAACACGCAAGTTAATGGTATCAGTTAAGAAAGAAATACAATCATTTCACCCTGCAAAGATAAACGGGCGTTCGCTACCATAAGACAAGTTTCGACAAGACAGTGCCAGCGGACGCGGAAGATCGTGGGATCGATAATAATAAAAATAATAATAATAATAATTGTCAGTAAGTACTGGTGTCACATGACTGATGTGAACCAGTTGATTGGCTAATGGCGATGCGCTAAAACTGTTAGCGCACTCTTGGAGTGCGCTAACTTTTCCACAGAGCGTATTCTTCCGCCCTTTGCCTAAGCGACAGTGTACTCTCATCCTCAGAATTAATTAATGACATGTAGCTTATATTCTCCACAATACCAATGATCATGACCATAAATTTTCTGCTTCTCAATTAAAGCAGAAGTGGGTTTTTTTCTGACAGATTGCTTGTGCCTGTGCCACAGTTGCCACTGATCTAAAAATAGAACCCGCTGTGTCTAATTTTTCAGTTTCGACTTGCGAAGATTCCTCTTATAATTATGCCATGTTAGTGGCATGTAGCTTATTATCCACATTACCAAATGATGAGTTAGTATACAATTCCCAGCAGCTAACAGAAAACACAAGTGTTATTCCGATAACGTAGCAGCTAGATCAGCACGTAGCAGACTACACTGAAATACGACTGCATCTGTTCAGTAAATGAATGTTTTCCAAATTATTATTTCAAGGCAAGAACAGTCGTAATAGAAAACGTGTAGAGTTTAGAACGTTCTTACCATATATAAGACTTATTACCAGCCTGCCTCATATGTGCAGATTCAGTGCAACGTGACGAGCAATTTTTGTTTTTGAAATGAGACTCAGTGCAGTGGTTTTGTTTTTGAAATGAGACTCAGTGCAGTGGTTTGATTGCCATACCCATAGCCTAGCAGATGACATAAATCCCGCTCAGCAAATTAACATGTTGGGCAAATGCGAACGATAAAACGATGGGGATATAATACGTGTAGGGTTCAGAGCATTCTTACCGTTCATATTTAGTACCAGACTCCCCGATGAGTGAAGATACCACACGAGAAACATGCTTTCCATCGACCTTGGCAAGGGGCAAAACTCTGCACAGTCAATCTGTCGAAGCTCGATGAAGGTTTCGAATCGCAAATAACTAAGAGCACAGTCCTTTCTCCGAGTTTAAATGAGGTCTCTATGAAAGATCATCACTTTTTAGCTTAACGCTACACTGGAATTTACCAACAGAAATTAAAACAAGAGTTTGCGTGTGACGAAAGCACGACACACTTGAGACAGCCCGGGCCACACAAAACTGAGTAGATCTGACACAAACCTGACCACACAGTTACGCCTATCCAAATGCGCGTTGCAAAATGTGCGTTTTGAATCTTCTTTTTTTCTTTGGCGGTACTGACAATATCGTTATTGAAACAATCCCATGGCCCAGTGCACTAAGGGATTTATAGAGCAAATCTCGAAAATAATTATTGAACTCAGCGCTATGCGCTTCGTTCAATAATGAATTTTCTCGATTTGCTCTATAAATCCCTTAGTGCACTGGGATGTCTCAATAACTTAAATAATAATTGTCAGTAAGTACTGGTGTCACATGACTGATGTGAACCAGTTGATTGGCTAATGGCGATGCGCTTAAATCTGTTAGCGGACTCTTGGAGTGTGCTAACTTTTCCACAGAGCGTATTCTTACGCCCTTTGCCAAAGCGAGACTGATCTTTCATCCTCAGAATTAATTAATGACATATGAAGCTTATAGTCTCCACTTTACCAAAACATAACCATAAATGTCCTGTGGCTCAAAGCAGAAGTGTTTTTTTTTCTGACAGATCGCAGGCGCCTGTGCTACAGTGAATCTCACTGATCTAAAAATAGAAGCGGCTGTGTCTCTTCTACAATAGTCTCTTCTCGTTTTGACTTGCAAAGATTCTTCTCATGTGCCGTGTTAATGGCATGTAGCTTATTAACCACATTACCAAATGATGAGTTAGTATAAAATTCCCAGCGGCAAACAGAAAACACAAGTGTTATTCCGATAACGTACTACAGCTAGACCAGCATTTGAAAGTCGACTCTGTTATAGTAGACTACACTGAAATACGACTGCATCAGTTCAGTAAATGAATGGTTTCCGAATTATTATTTCAAGGCAACAACAATCGGAATCGAAAATGTGTAGACGTAGGGTTAAGAACGTTCTTACCATGTATAAAACTTATTACCAGCCTGCCTCATGCGTGCAGACGAGCAATTTTTGTTTTTGAAATGAGACTGCAGTTCAGTGGTTCGATTGCCCTGGCCGCCTAGCAGACGACATAAACCCCGCAGCAAATTAACATGTTGGGTAAATGTGAACAAACAAACGATGGGGATATAATACGTGTAGAGTTCAGAGCATTCTTACCGTTCATATAATTATAGTACCAGACTCCCCGATGAGTGAAGATACAACACGAGAAACATACCACATTTACTTTGAAAATGTGCTAACCGTGGCCTTGGAGACAATTCAAGGGGCAACACTCTGCACAGTCAATCTGTCGAAGCTCGATGAAGGTTTCGAATCGCAAATAACTAAGAGCACAGTCCTTTCTCCGAGTTTAAATGAGGTCTCTATGAAAGATCATCACTTTTTTAGCTTAACGCTACACTGGAATTTACCAACAGAAATTAAAACAAGAGTTTGCGTGTGACGAAAGCACGACACACTTGAGACAGCCCACACAAAAGTAGATCTGACACAAACCTGACCACACAGTTACGCCTATCCAAATGCGCGTAGCAAAATGTGCGTTTTGAATCTTCTTTTTTTCTTTGGCGGTATTGACAATATCGTTATTGAAACAATCCCAGTACACTAAGGGATTTATAGAGCAAATCTCGAAAATAATTATTGAACTCAGCGCTATGCGCTTCGTTCAATAATGAATTTTCTCGATTTGCTCTATAAATCCCTTAGTGCACTGGGATGTCTCAATAACTTAAATAATAATAATAAAAATAATAATAATAATAATTGTCAGTAAGTACTGGTGTCACATGACTGATGTGAACCAGTTGATTGGCTAATGGCGATGCGCTAAAACTGTTAGCGCACTCTTGGAGTGCGCTAACTTTTCCACAGAGCGTATTCTTCCGCCTTTTGCCTAAGCGAGAGTGTACTCTCATCCTCAGAATTAATTAATGACATGTAGCTTATATTCTCCACAATACCAATGATTATGACCATAAATTTCCTGCTTCTCAACTAAAGCAGAAGTGTTGGTTTTTTCCAGGGCCGGACCCAGGGGGGGTTCCAGGGGTTCCGGAACCCCACCCCTGGAAAAAGCATGTACCTTGCTTTGAGTGTTTTTGTTTTTTTTTACTAGTTTTAGCATCAAAACAATGCTGCTCTTAACCCTCAAAACAAGGCCCAGAATGCACCAGATTGCACAGATTTTAACCGTTTTTCAAAAATTTTCGGGGGAGCATGCCCCCGGACCCCCCTAGTTCGCGCGCCTGCAATGTGGCTTCGCCACTTCGCTGATTTGCCCCCCCAAAAAAAGGAGGACCCCCCCCCCCCCTTACAACTCATTTGGTCCGGCCCTGTTTTCTGACAGATTGCATGTGTCTGTGCCACAGTTGCCACTGATCTAAAAATAGAACCTGCTGTGTCTAATTTTTCAGTTTCGACTTGCGAAGATTCCTCTCATAATTATGCCATGTTAGTGGCATGTAGCTTATTATCCACATTACCAAATGATGAGTTAGTATACAATTCCCAGCAGCTAACAGAAAACACAAGTGTTATTCCGATAACGTAGCAGCTAGATCAGCACGTAGCAGACTACACTGAAATACGTCTGCATCTGTTCAGTAAATGAATGTTTTCCGAATTATTATTTCAAGGCAAGAACAATCGGAATAGAAAACGTGTAGGGTTTAGAACGTTCTTACCATATATAAGACTTATTACCAGCCTGCCTCATATGTGCAGATTCAGTGCAACGTGACGAGCAATTTTTATTTTTGAAATGAGACTCAGTGCACTGGTTCGTTTGCCATAGCCTAGCAGACGACATAAATCCCGCTCAGCAAATTAACATGTTGGGCAAATGTGAACGATAAAACGATGGGGATATAATACGTGTAGGGTTCAGAGCATTCTTATCGTTCATATTTAGTACCAGACTCCCCGATGAGTGAAGATACCACACGAGAAACATGCCACATTTATTTTGAAAATGTGCTTACCGTCGACCTTGGCAAGGGGCAAAACTCTGCACAGTCAATCTGTCGAAGCTCGATGAAGGTTTCGAATCGCAAATAACTAAGAGCACAGTCCTTTCTCTGAGTTTAAATGAGGTCTCTATGAAAGATCATCACTTTTTAGCTTAACGCTACACTGGAATTTACCAACAGAAATTAAAACAAGAGTTTGCGTGTGACGAAAGCACGACACACTTGAGACAGCCCACACAAAAGTAGATCTGACACAAACCTGACCACACAGTTACGCCTATCCAAATGCGCGTTGCAAAATGTGCGTTTTGAATCTTCTTTTTTCTCTGGCGGTACTGACAATATCGTTATTGAAACAATCCCAGTGCACTAAGGGATTTATAGAGCAAATCTCGAAAATAATTATTGAACTCAGCGCTATGCGCTTCGTTCAATAATGAATTTTCTCGATTTGCTCTATAAATCCCTTAGTGCACTGGGATGTCTCAATAACTTAAATAATAATAATAATAATAATAAATGAGCATTTATATACCGCAACATCATAACTTTACAATTATGCTCTTTGCGCTTGACACATTTAAAATTAAAACACAGTTATACAAGCATTTACATCTACATTCATAGTCAGCAACGCCTAATTAAAAGCATACACCATCAAACATACATTGCAAAAGATTCTTCCTCTAACTAAGTAATAAAAACATGAATAAAATAGGCAGTGAAAACAAGGAAATACCAGCTGAATACCCTTAATCAAACAGAACATGTTATCAACAATACTGAAAACAGCCCTAGATGTTTATATACATTATCACATTATCACTATAGGGATAATGTTGAGACCAAAAAGAGAAGGCTGGATGGGGGGTGGTGGAGGTGGGGGGTGAGAGATTGTAATCAAAGGGCAGACAAGATAGAAAATAAAGACAGCTGATTATGGTATAGACGTCCCCCAGGATTAAACAACTACCAGAAAACATAACAATGAGCAGGACGAAGCCTGCATGCGAAGCCTCGATTGAATCGCAAAATAACCAAACCCTGCAAATAAGGCCTGGCACTCACCTATACCGAGAGGCATAAATTCCGCAAACGGAACTTTAAAAAATCACAAAAATTCAACTCAGTGGTGAATGTTTTCAATGTTTGAATATTTTATTTATTGGCCATTTTAGTGTTTATAAACCTTCGCTTAATTGATTTTGAATAGAACATCATGAAATGACAATTTTTCAAAAAAAGTGACTGAGTCCAAGCGCAATGATTTCGGAAAACGTTCAGTGTTCATCACGTTCAATGCTTTGGCCAGCTTTAAGCATCCCAATCGCTTGCTGTCTCTCTCCTTCATCAAGTCGTGGCATGATTGCGATATCTGATACAGCCAAACAGCCAGTTGCATTTTATAGGGCCATACACTATCTTTTTTTCGTTATTGTCTCCCGTTCAGCCCATTGTCTTTATTAGCACAGTGAGCTGTGGCTGGATCAGCAATACTGCAAAGCGCACGCTGACAGCGTGAAGCATTTGCTCCAACACTCAAGATGTCAACTACAAATTACAGGTTCAATCTGATTTTCGTTTGAGAGCAAAATTGTTCAATGCACTATTTGCAGAATTTATGCCTTTCAGTATATGTAACTTCAGCAGGACAGACGACGCACTGCAGATTATCCCAGCCCGCTACACGTTGCGTGAAAGAAAAACTGGCCAAGTACTCGTCATAATCCCTATCGCAGCATCAATAATATGCAGTGCGTCGTCTGTGCCGCTAAAACTGCGCAGGTATATTCTGCCCTTAAGCGATTGGAAAGTCAAAGAACGCTAGCAATCGCCACCCTTGAAACCACATATTCAATCTTACAGGAGCTTTAAAGAACGATTCTTTTTTTCTCTCCAAAAGCCATATTCGCCTGAACGACACTTAAGTTATGCTCATCAACAACATACAGATAGCTTCAGTGGCTATTTGGCACATACTCACTTCATCAAAGGAAGCAGTTCTTGTACACTCAATCAGTTATAATTGGTCATATCCTTGAGCACAAGCACGCCAGATCTGAGTTCAAAAACACCTAATTTCCCCGAGTGATATGTTTGCCGACTTCATTATTCAACTCCTGAAACACTGCAGGTTTTTGTTTGTTTGTTTATTTGCTTAACGCCCAGCCGACCACGAAGGGCCATATCAGGGCGGTGCTGCTTTGACATATAACGTGCGCCACACACAAGACAGAAGTCGCAGCATAGGCTTCATGTCTCACCCAGTCACATTATTCTGACACCGGACCAACCAGTCCTAGCACTAATCCCATAATGCCAGAGACCAGGCGGAGCAGCCACTAGATTGCCAATTTTAAAGTCTTAGGTATGACCCGGCCGGGGTTCGAACCCACGACCTCCCGATCACGGGGCGGACGCCTTACCACTAGGCCACCGTGCCGGTAACACTGCAGGTAAGTGTGTACGTGTCACAATCTCCATCTGACTTGACCTATTATATCCTGGCCCCGTACTTTCACAGTTGAACATTTCAAAACTTGTCTCCAGCGCAAGAACGAGCCAAAAATCAGCAAAATCAGCACCATACGAAAATACACTCTTTGAAAAAAAATCTTTTTTTAAAGGAAAGCAGCCATTAAGGAGGTTGGTTTCCTAGCGGTAAGCTATCAAACAAAAGTATGTGTGTGTGATGTATGTACAATCCTGTGGGTATCTGTGATCATATACTGATGATTTACACGAAAAGGATAGATTCTTTAAAGGTATACTCCTTCCCGTGTAAAAAAAATAAAAATTAAAAAAATTAAAAAAATAAACCTCGACTTACCATCTCAGATTTGGCCAGGGTTTTACATGACAGAGGACCATTCCATTTCTTGGACACTTCATCGGACTGGGTGCAAACTGTGCACAGCGGATATGTTTTGTACAGAAATTTATTTTTTCAACGCAATTTCCAATTAGTTCATCATCACAAAATGTTACTAGCAGTCGGCATGCTGAACATTGGCACGTGCCCAAGTGTAAAAGCCGACATTGTGAAAGGGTGAGCCCAACTAATTCATGAAAAAACTTTGTCTTCAATTAATTGCCTGATAATATTGTTATAGACAAGCAGATGAAAGCTGTTATAGCTACATCGCAAATTGCTTATACTAAATTCAAAATGTCCTGAAAACGAACAAAAACTAAACTTTGTGCGAACCTCTCTGCATCTCACATACACAATCAAGTACTGCACGGAATAAGACATGTCTCTTAAAGTAATTGTTTTGTCGTTCTCTGCACGAATTTCTTTCTCGTGTTGAACAGATTTGTATGACCAAAATACAAGAAAGGTTACTTTATGGTACGTTGGATTCTATACAAAACGAAACAGTCACAGTTAAAGATTTACATGACACTGTCTAACCGTTGCGAATGATATATCGTTGCTGAACAGGTGTTGAACATCTGTCGTTTTGTGCTTGGCAATCAACAGTGGTTTCTCATAAAACAAACGGCTCCGTATCTTCCTCAGTGTAAAGCTTACCCCCACTTCAAACGAACCGGCCCTCCCCCCGACACAGTACCCAGCTACCCAGACCCCCCCCCCCCCCCCCCTCAACCAAACACACAAGCACGAACAGAAATCACGCGGCAGATGGAAACACGCTCTTATCGCAGGTAAACGCCGGACGAATCTATCTTGGTGTATACGATGGTTTATACGGTAAGGGAGGCGCCTACCTTTCAATGCTGAGGTTCAAATACAGATTGTACTCGGTGGCATAGAAGAAAAACATGACATTGTGTATCTTTTCAAGAATATGTGTAGCTTGTCATGAGGATGAAAGTCGCCTGTTCAAGACCATGTCAAGAAAGGAGAAAGGTTCCGCATAACTCTCACCTACTCTTGTTGCACATATCGTATGCAGTTAGAGTTCTTATATCTTGTCTCTTGAGAATCTTGATGTGTTGTTGCCAACTCTTACTCAAATTGTCAATGATAGCCTGTTATCTGGTGTTTTTCCATCATTGTTCAAAACTGCACTTGTCAAACCACTTCTGAAAAAACCTAGTCTTGATGTCAATATTTTGAAGAACTATCGTCCTGTATCTAATTTATCATTCTTGTCCAAAGTTTTTGAAAAGGTAGTTTTGAAGCAGCTGTTGTCATATTTGAACACCCATGATTTGATCTCGCACTCTCAGTCCGCTTATCGCCCTTCTCACTGTACTGAAACAGCCCCACTTAAAGTAATCCGTGACATTCTGTCTGCTCTGGATGGTGGTGATATGTCAGTGCTTACCCTACTTCAATCAATCAATCAATCAATATGAGGCTTATATCGCGCGTATTCCGTGGGTACAGTTCTAAGCGCAGGGATTTTTTTTTTCGAACTTGACCTTTCTGCAGCGTTCGACACGATTGACCATGTCACGCTTCTCAATAGACTTCAGACTCTGTACGGCATCTCCGGTCCACCGCTAGCATGGCTTGAGTCTTATCTCATTGGCAGGACTCAGGCTGTGCTTGTCGATGGCCAGATGTCTGCTCCAGCCCCACTTTCTTTCGGCGTTCCTCAAGGTTCAGTACTCGGTCCCATCCTTTTTCATCATGTACACTAAGCCCCTCTCCACACTGATTCAAAACCATTCAGTTTTAAATCAGTCTTTTGCTGATGACACCCAGCTGTATAAACCCAGTCCCCCTGCAGAGACACATTCCGTCATCCAGGCCATTCAGACATGCATCACTGATGTTAAATCTTGGATGGTCGATAACAAACTTAAGCTGAATGATGATAAGACTGAAGTCTTACTGTGCAAAAAGAAGAACACTACATTTCCCTCTCCCCAACCTGTTTCTGTTCAAATAGGCAACACCGACATTCTTTTCTCACCATCAGCTAGAAACCTTGGATTCACCCTTTCATCTGACATGACCCTTAACAAACATATATCTTTAGTCTGTAGAGCAGCTTATTTTGAGCTTCGTAAGATCAGCACCATTCGCCACACACTCTCCTCTCAAACAACTAACACTCTTGTCTGTGCCTTTGTTCTTTCTAAACTTGACTACTGCAACTCTCTTCTCTCTGGCTGTCCTCTGTACCTCCTGCATAAACTACAAAAAGTCCAAAACTCGGCAGCACGCCTCATTCTGAAAGCACGAAAACGAGATCACGCAACACCACTTCTTCACACACTGCACTGGTTACCTATTCAAGCCCGCATTGACTACAAACTGTCCACCCTCTGCTTTAACTTCTTTTCTGGCTCGTCTCCTGCTTACTTCTCTGAACTCCTCACCGTCTATTCTCCAGCAAGACAACTCCGTGCCTCTTCTGACTGTCGCATCCTCATCATTCCACACACCAAAACCAAAACATACGGACAACGCACTTTTACTTTCTGCGCACCCACACAATGGAATTCTCTCCCCTTTCACATCCGCCACTCTCAGTCACCCCAAGCATTCAAACGAGCACTTAAAACGCACCTCTTCAAGAAATACAACCCCTGATTTTGTTTTCTCAGTCCATCAGTAAGCTACATGTAGTGTATTTGTTGTTTTAGTGATAATGTGATAATGTATATAAACATCTAGGGCTGTTTTCAGTATTGTTGATAACATGTTCTGTTTGATTAAGGGTATTCAGCTGGTATTTCCATGTTTTCACTACCTATTTTATTCATGTTTTTATTACTTAGTTAGAGGAAGAATTTTCTGTAATGTATGTTTGATGGTGTATGCTTTTAATTAAGCGTTGCTGACTATGAATGTAGATGTAAATGCTTGTATAACTGTGTTTTAATTTTAAATGTGTCAAGCGCAAAGAGCATAATTGTAAAGTTATGATGTTGCGCTATATAAATGCTCATTTATTATTATTATTATTATTATTATTAATATTATTATTATTATTATACGTCCCTTTGTTTCTCAGATCTGTCCTTTCATCCGTACGGCACTCTGAACCTATCAGGGACATTAGTTTGATGGTGTGCTAAATCTTTCACAGATCGGTAACTTCTGTCATGATAAAAAAGAAATAATAAAACAAGAAAGGTATGTTATTGGAACGATAAAATCGAAGGGTATATCGTTGCTGAACAGGTGTTGAACATCTGTCGTTCTACGCTTGGTCATGAAAAGAGGTTTCTCGTAATACAAACAGTTCCGTTCCGTTTCGTTCTCTGTGTAAGGATTACCCCCCCCCCCCCCCCCCACCCGCCCCCTCGACAACACCCCAATGAGACTCCCCACCCCCCACCCCCCACCCCCCCCCCCTCCGACCCCAACCAAAACGCTCTTTTCGCAGGTAAATGCCTGGACGAATCTATCTTCATTTATAAGATGGTTTATGCGGTAGAAAAGGTGCCTACTACATTATGTTGGTGGTGTGCTAAATCTTACATAGATCGGTAACTACTGTCTAAATAATAAGATCACAACTACCAGTCATACTGCTCTGTGGCTGCGTTCGTCGCTGCACAGTACGATGCAAAGGCAAAATTCAAAGAAATGACACAAACCACCACTCCGCAACAGAAAACTTGAAAGTTTTAAGAAAACAGTCTCAATAAATTATTATCATCATAATTATTATCTTTCACAAGAGTGCCGATACTACTAAACTTGGGTTAACTGAACTTTTAATGCAAAACTTGCGTTTCGATATCTTTGTATGACCCGGGAAATGAGATTGCGCGCACTGATAAAGCACACTGGGGGAAAAAAGTACAAAGCAAAACAGTTCGTCTTACCACAAAACCTTTGGAAATGTCATGATGTTCTGTATCGTTTTCATCGTAATAATACGTATATTAATGTGCTGACTATATTTAACTGCTCACGTGTGTGGTATCAAATGCATCCACATGAACGACACGAAATACAAATCATGTTGAAATGTTCCACGACTTATGACAAAAAGTTCTCATAATTTCCCACACACGATGTTGCTGCAAAGAGAAAATGAAAAAGAATTGCATGTGCGGATGTTTAAACGAAACACAAATATTTTTTTCCATAAAAGCAATACTGAGAAAACAAAAATCCCAAGAAGCGGAACTGACAGTATAAACAAAGTTCCACTTTTTTTTCTTTTTGTTTAAACAAATGATTTAAAGTTTCGCACACACCATGCATACCGCTGTAAAGAAAAGTTATCATGGCACCTTCGGTTATGGTAACGATAGAAACAATAAATATTGTCCATGAATAGAAATATTGAGAAAAGAAGCCAGGGTCCGAAGCAGCTGGCATGATATATGACACCGGGGGAAAAAGGCAGGATCTTGACAAATGTCTTTGTTGTTTTCTGTTTCTTAAAAAAGGGTGTTTTTTGTCATTTGTGAAGTACTTTGATTGAAAGCTTCTGGGACAAAAAAAAAACACCACGAAAGTCCGGAATAAAAAACATTGTCGCATAAACATTCGAATCGTATCACCTGTTTGTTTGAAGAAAAAAACTTTGACCAGCTGATCACGATACTGCAAAACGTAAACTAACTTAAACCTCACAAGCGTAACAACAGATTTGTTAAAAGCTTTTTTTTTTTAATTTAATACAAACATCTGCTTCTGTGGTCCGGGTTGTTGCTGTGTTGCCAATGCTGCGACGTCGAGTGTGTCAATTTTTTTTTGTAAGCATTATAAAACGTTGCAATAAGCCTTTTGTCACCCTTCGTATATACGCGGGGTAGTTTGTTGCAGCTTTGCAATGATGCTGAGCCGGATCAGCCATTCTACTACAGAAGGTTTGACTTCATGAGCAATACACTATTTTCACTACGAGCTTTTTTCAGAGTCAGTAGTGCAAACGTCTGTTTGTGTTGGGTTATGAAAGAGTTCCGAGTGGCACAAACCTCCGCTCGGAAAACTCAAGCATTTCACATTTGTCGCACAGAGGCTTTTCAGATTTAATGCAAATGTCTGCGGATACAGACCTGTTAGTTGTGGTTGTTACCAATGATGCTGACTCGAGTTGACAAACTTCCAATGAAGAGTTGGCTCCCAAAACATTAACATAACAAACAAACACAGAAGGAGAAAAACAAATCGCAAAGAGACTTTTTTCAGATTCTTTCTTTCTTTCTTTATTTGGTGTTTAACGTCGTTTTCAACCATTCAAGGTTATATCGCGACGGGGAAAGGGGGAAAATGGGATAGAGCCACTTGTCAATTGTTTCTTGTTCACAAAAGCACAAATCAAAAATTTGCTCCAGGGGCTTGCAACGTAGTACAATATATTACCTTACTGGGAGAATGCACGTTTCCAATACAAAGGACTTAACATTTCTTACATACTGCTTGACTAAAATCTTTACAAAAATTTACTATATTCTATACAAGAAACACTTAACAAGGGTAAAAGGAGAAACAGAATCCGTTAGTCGCCTCTTACGACATGCTGGGGAGCATCGGGCAAATTCTTCGACCTAACCCGCGGTTTTATATTTAGTCAAGTTTTGACTAAATATTTTAACATCGAGGGGGAATCGAAACGAGGGTCGTGGTGTATGTGTGTGTGTGTGTGTGTGTGTGTGTGTGTGCGTGCGTGCGTGTAGAGCAATTCAGACCAAACTACTGGACCGATCTTTATGAAATTTGACATGAGAGTTCCTGGGTATGATATCCCCATACGTTTTTTTCATTTTTTTGATAAATGTCTTTGATGACGTCATATCCGGCTTTTCGTGAAAGTTGAGGCGGCACTGTCACGCCCTCATTTTTCAACCAAATTGGTTGAAATTTTGGTCAAGTACTCTTCGACGAAGCCCGGGGTTCGGTATTGCATTTCAGCTTGGTGGCTTAAAAATTAATTAATGACTTTGGTCATTAAAAATATGAAAATTGTAAAAAAAAATAAAAATTTATAAAACGATCCAAATTTACGTTTATCTTATTCTCCATCATTTGTTGATTCCAAAAACATATAAATATGTTATATTCGGATTAAAAACAAGCTCTGAAAATTAAATATATAAAAATTATTATCAAAATTTTTTTTCGAAATCAATTTAAAAACACTTTCATCTTATTCCTTGTCGGTTACTGATTCCAAAAATATATAGATATGATATGTTTGGATTAAAAACACGCTCAGAAAGTTAAAACGAAGAGAGGTACAGAAAAGCGTGCTATGCAGCATAGCGTAACCACTACCCCGCTCTTCTTGTCAATTTCACTGCCTATGCCGTGAGCGGTGGACCACGAGTATACGGTCTTGCTGCGTTGCATTGCGTTCAGTTTCATTCTGTGAGTTCGACAGCTACTTGACTAAATATTGTATTTTCGCCTTACGCGACTTGTTTTTTCTCAGATTAAAAGCCCACTCCTTCTCGTGAAAACAGTTCGGCTCATCTTCTCAGATATGATCAGGCTTTAATGTTATTAAAACATCCTTCCACTTGGTCACATACCTAAAACCAACACCCTGACTGCTTGCAGTGCTAAATTGATTTGGGGGTTTTTAAATTATTTTTTCTTAAAAAGTCCACTTGTGGCTTTTACGAAATTAATTCATCCACAAAAAGTCCCGCTGTGAGCAGAGGGCTCCCAGGCTGTTAATGTGTGATATGTGACCAAGTGGCGAGTCGGGTTTATCCGATGTAAAATCCTAACCAGATCTTAAGGCACCAGCCGAACTGAAGGAGTGTGCCTTTAAAAGTACAAGTCTCCATCTGCATGCCTGTATTTTGCGTGTCTGCCAGTTATGCCGAGTCGAGTCGCCCACCTCGGCTTCTGCACATAATTTGACATCTCGAGCGTTACACTATTGAAACGTAGCATCTGCATGCCTGTTTGTTGCGGTTCTGCCAACGATGCCAAGTCGAGTCGCCCAACTTCTTCACAAGACTTCTCGAGCATTACACTATTGAATGCAAACGTCTGCATGTGCGGCCTGCCCTTTGGTTATGGTTTTGCCAATGAAGCTAAGACGACTAGGACAACTCCCACCCAGACACCTTAACTGCAAGCGTTACACCATTTTCGCAATGAGCATGTTTCAGTACGTCTCCATCGGCAGATCTACGTGTTGCTGTCTTGCCAATCATGGCGAGTCTAGTCGGACAACTCCCCTGAGGCCTCATGGTTCTCCATGGAACAGACACTAGCCCTCCAATTCTTAATGTACTCTGGGTCTGTTTTAACCACGTCGCGACGTACTCCCGGATGGCTCCGGATGGCCTCCCTTGGACCTACGGCACGTGATACAGGTTCATCAGACGTGCATACAGTCTCTTCTTGCTTCCGTCTTAGAAGAACATAATTATGTATTCCTCGACCGTTCACATTCTTATATATGAGCATTCGATAATTCCGATTGCGCAGCCCTGGTCTATCTTCTTCTGTCTGTCTGTCTGTCTGTCTGTCTGTCTGTCTGTCTGTCTGTCTGTCTGTCTGTCTGTCTCTCTCTCTCTCACACACTCTCTCTCTATCTCTCTCTATCTCTCTCTCTCTCTTTCTCTCTCTCTCTCTCTCTCTCTCTCTCTCTCTCTCTCTCTCTCTCTCTCTCTCTGTCTCTCTGTCTCTCTCTTCTCTCTATATCTGTCGGTCTGTCTGTCTCTCTGGTCGTCTCTCTCTCTCTTTCTCTCTCTCTCTCTCTCTCTCTCTCTCTCTCTCTCTCTCTCTCTCTCTCTCTCTCTCGCCCCCACCCCCATTCTTACCCCCTCTGACTCTCTGCCAATGCGTCAGTTACCGTAAGCCACAGAAGCCAGAATACGCGCGCTTCAAGAAGGAAATATTCGCCCGTAAACACCTGTTTATGACAAACATTAACACAGCTAAACCCTCGTCTACGCTGGGCGGCGGTTCACACGCAAATATCTCATCCCTGGTGCGTGCATGTCATACAGATTTTAGAGGGTCTGGTAATACACCCGTTTTTCATGTTTTTACATTTAGTCAAGTTTTGACTAAATGTTTTAACGTAGAGGGGGAATCGAGACGAGGGTCGTGGTGTATGTGCGTGCGTGCGTGTGTGTGTGTGTGTGTGTGTGTGTGTGTCTGTCTGTGTGTGTGTGTAGAGCGATTCAGACTAAACTACTGGACCGATCTTTATGAAATTTGACATGAGACTTCCTGGGTATGAAATCCCCAGACGTTTTTTTCTTTTTTTTTTATAAATGTCGTTGATGACGTCATATCCGTCTTTTCGTGAAAGTTGAGGCGGCACTGTCACGCCCTCATTTTTCAACCAAATTGGTTGAAATTTTGGTCAAGTAATCTTCGACGAAGCCCGGACTTCGGTATTGCATTTCAGCTTGCTGGCTTAAAAATTAATTAATGACTTTGGTCATTAAAAATATGAAAATTGTAAAATAAAAATAAAAATTTATAAAACGATCCAAATTTACGTTCATCTTATTCTCCATCATTTTCTAATTCCAAAAACATATAAATATGTTATATTTGGATTAAAAACAAGCTGTAAAAATTAAATATATAAAAATTATTATCAAAATTAAATTGTCGAAATCAATTTAAAAACACTTTCATCTTATTCCTTGTCGGTTCCTAATTCCAAAAACATATAGATATGAAATGTTTGGATTAAAAACACGCTCAGAAAGTTAAAACAAAGAGAGGTACAGAAAAGCGTGCTATCCTTCTAAGCGCAACTACTACCCCGCTCTTCCTGTCAATTTCACTGCCTTTGCCATGAGCGGTGGACTGACGATGCTACGAGTATACGGTCTTGCTGAAAAATGGCATTGCGTTCAGTTTCATTCTGTGAGTTCGACAGCTACTTGGAGGGCCCCAAAGGGTTTAAAATCGTGATCGTGATTGGCGTTTTTTGACCTTACTGTGACCGTGATTGTCGAAATTTCCATTTCTGTGATCGTGATTGCCGAAATTTCCCTTTCTGTGATCGTGATGGGACTTTGCCCGTGATCCGTGATGACAAAAAAATCAAGTCTCGTGATCGTGATCGTCATTTGTTTTCGTGATCGTGATGGGCATTATTGCAAAGCATTTTATTTTCAACGTACATTTTTCACAGCTGTATCACTCTATGATCCTCTATTCCTCAAGGAGCCAATCCCGATTGAAGGGAAGCAACAACACATTCAGAAATATTATTTTGACAGCGATTGCTTCCCTTTAAGAGAACCAATCACACACACAAAAAGAGATCTAATCAGAAGGCAAATTGCAAAAGTCTGCCAAACTTCATCCAATGGAAGGGCTTCGTGCAAAAGTTTTGAGTGCATTCAGTCAAATTCGAATTCGAAGATCCAAAATGGCGTGCAGCGGTACTGTCATCGAACTTCTGTTATATTTTGTGGATTCAAGCCAGACCAAAGCAGGCGGCGAGAATGCCTTCCTTGGTGGAAAGGTCAGGCTACGGGTCGGTCTTTCCGAAGACGAAATATCAAGGTATGTTCATCCAGGTCTATGGTTCATCTATGTTGCTCTATGACTGTTCTGAATGTAGGCAAAGATCTTGAAATTTGTTCAAGATCTTTGAGTTTGAGTGAGATCATTGACATTGTCGACATTGCCACGTCCGGCTGTCACTCGCTCAGTGTGACCTCGACTGGCTCGAGATCGAGTCTGCGTGTAGCCAAAACCGAAACTAGAAATGTGTTTTTCATCCCAGCAACGTGGACACGCTTGGCATAGATTCTAATTGTCGCTTCTTTGCATTAAGCTTGGATTTATTTTAGCGCCTGTAAACTTTAATATCAACAATGGGTTAAATTCAGAAACAATGGCGGGGAGACGTGCCCGTTTGGGTCACTTGATCCTCATGTCAAAGACGATCAAAGTCATGTTCGTTGGGGATTTTGTCAGGCATGCTACTTTTCCGGTAATTGCCGGAAATCCGATAAAGCCGTTTTCAAAATCCGGTAAAGTCAAATTTATTCCGGTGAAGTTGAAAAATTTCCGCAAAAAAATGACGATCCTTGTGAATATCGCGCAACGCGACCGGGCGCCGTGCTCAATGAAGCCAGCGCACAGTAGTGTTGTTTTCACCAGTTTGGAGGTGTGTTGAATGGTGGTGGGGGGAGGCTAAAATGGGATTTTTAACAAGATCACAACACTATTACAGCCCTGAAAATGATGCCCAGAATGCACCAGATTGCACAGATTTTAACCGTTTTTTGAAAAAATTTCCGGGGGGCATGCCCCCGGACCCCCCTAGTTAGCTGGCCTGCTTCGCAGCCTTAGGCTTGTGGCTTCGCCACTGACACTGCGCGCTTCTTTCAGGTAAAAACATTTTTGGCCTGTAGCATTCCTGTTTGTTTTTCAAGGCCATGAACCCAGGCGATGGTGTACCTCAAATTGTATGGCAACGTTAAAAATAAAGAACCCATCACACATACATGTACTTTAATTTCAATCCACCCAATAGTTTTTGAGAAAATGGGTTTACAAGATTTAGCTCTGGAAATGTGAAATTGTGCAAGTATATATTCATGTGTGTGAGTGAGGGTGTGGGAGTTGAATGTGTATGAGTGTAAAGAGAGAGAGAGAGAGAGAGAGAGAGAGAGAGAGAGAGAGAGAGAGAGAGAGAGAGAGAGAGAGAGAGAGAGAGAGAGAGAAACCCAATGAAAACAACATTCTTGTTACTGATTACAAATCATGATATGTATTTCTATGTGTGTATGAAAGAGAATTAAAAAAATAATAAGAATAAAGTGCAACTTTTCTCACTTTGTGTTGAATAAACAATAAATCCAGAGGAGCGAATTAATGTGTGGTTGTGTTTACTTTGACACGTGCTTTCTGTACATGCAACTTTTACCGTGACCGTGATTTACCACTGGTGTTCGTGATCGTGAAAACAAAAATCAAGGTAACTGTGATCGTGAAAGCTAAAATTTCCCTTCCCGTGATCGTGATGATACCCCCCCCCCCCCCCTTTGGGGCCCTCTA
>NW_027127206.1:0-4385 GCF_037325665.1 Littorina saxatilis
ACCCCAACCCCAACCCCAACCCCAACCCCAACCCCAACCCCAACCCCAACCCCAACCCCAACCCCAACCCCAACCCCAACCCCAACCCCAACCCCAACCCCAACCCCAACCCCAACCCCAACCCCAACCCCCAACCCCAACCCCAACCCCAACCCCAGCAATAATTAATACAAATAATATTACAATATTCATCCTATAAATAAATTTAATGTAAGCTTTGGTATTGACATCAAGGGCTATTCCACATAATCCAACATTGTAGAGGCAGACTAAAAAAAACTATTATAGGCATGTTGGGAATATATAAGCTATTGTACATAATAAGTAACATGAACATTTAACAGTGGCTAAATAGATTAAAACTGTTGCAAAAAAAACTATAAAAGGCAAGATCAACTGCTAAAATATTTAAAGAAAAAGAAGAACAAATTAAAATCAGGAAGGAAAACCATGGGTTTTTAATGAGGGTGTATCATATGTAACCAACAATAAAAACTACAATAGATGAAAGTTGTTATAAAACTTGTATGAGTAATAAATGGTTAGAGAGGAGGAAGAATGAATAAATTTAATACAATAATAAAAAAATTGGCAGTAAATTGTTGGATATTAGTGAAAAAGGTAAACAATATAAGAAGAAAATGAGGCAATAAGTTAAGGAGTATTTATAACTGAGAAAAAATATTAGAAAATGTAAAGATAATAAGTATATATCGAATTATAGTCCGGGCAAAATTAAACGAAGTTTCACTTAGAGGAAAAAATTGCATCTTTAGAAAATAAACATAAAAATAGGGGCAAATAACTACTGTAAAGCAACAAAATTGACTTATATCTGACATCAAAGTAAAATCAAAACGAATAAGAAAGTAACAAACAGGCAGCAACCAAAGAACATCACAAAACAGACAACAGTGCAGACAAAAATATAAGCTATAATGCAAACAGTAATGCAAACAACAATGCAGACTAAAATGTGAACAAAAATTCAGACAAAGTTATGAACAACAATGCAAACAACAATACGAATACCAATGGAAACAGCAATATAGACACCAATGCAAACACTAATGCAAAAAGCAATGCAAACAGTAATATAGACACCATTGCAAAAAACAATGCAAACAGCAATATAGACACTAATGCAAACACTAATGCAAACAACAATGCAAACAACAATGCAAAAAGCAATATAGACAACAATGCAAACAGCAATATAGACACTAATGCAAACACTAATGCAAAAAACAATGCAAACAGTAATATAGACACCATTGCAAAAAACAATGCAAACAGCAATATAGACACTAATGCAAACACTAATGCAAACAACAATGCAAACAACAATGCAAAAAGCAATATAGACAACAATGCAAACAGCAATATAGACACTAATGCAAACACTAATGCAAAAAACAATGCAAACAACAATGCAAACACCAATGCAAACAACAATATAGACAACAATAAAGTGACTAAAATATAGAAAATGATGAATGAATGATGATATATTAAATTTCGAAATGATGTTAAATATATTGTAAAAGATCATATGGATGAGTTCATATAAATAATTGTAACATGTTATTAATGGATGGTAATTGTGATATTTTACTAGTGCAATATGTATGTATGTTGTTGGTGAAGGTTTCAATGGGATTTTTCAGTTATTAATGATACTAACTATTAGTACTTTTTTAAGCATAGATAATTTCAATATTAGTATTAACACCTCTATCGACGACATATTTTGATGGCATATCATTTACATTTTTAAGTGTTTGGTATAGTAGCATGGTGGGTGGTTATTCGAGTAATTGATGATAGTTATTGAAATGTACATGTGTTATATTGGATGATGATCTAAGGGTGGTGGATGCTGAGGGTGATGGTGAGTTTAGTTATCCACTGAAGGATATTTATGATATATCATAGATTTATTTAACATTTTAACAATTAAGTGATGATTTTTTATCATCGAAAATATTCACTTAATTGTTTGGTTTTTATTTCAATAAAAAATAACGACATTTTTTTAAACTGTTATACTTACTAACACTACAATTTGATATTTCATTAGATTAAGCTAATGGGAAATTGTTAACATATCTTACTCCTTCACAATTTTAACCATCTAAATAAAATATACGATTTTATGTTTATTTGGAGGGAATTTCACGTGAAAGTGAGTACTATAGATTGACTTTTTAGGTATGATTGATGGATATTTTAGGCATTTTATCGGTATAGTGTAGGGCATAGCTTTTATTACCTTTGTTTAATGATGGATCATTTTAGCTATTACCATCAATAACTTTAAATGCAATTTACAATTTATTATTTTAATTTTATTACTCTATCGATATATTACTACTATCTTTAGAACTAAATTTATTTACATCAATCTAAGCTAAAATGCACATTTCCTTAAACAATACCTAATTTTGTTACATTAGTTATTTTATTAGACTTTTTAAATGTGATATTTCCTACTGTTGAACTTATAATGATGCTTTGGTGATGGAATTGTAATATTTTTCAGTTTGTTATTTTTCTGCTAACCGTTCACTATACTCTTTTTCCCTATACATTTATGCTAGTTATTTATCTTCTTCCAGAAAATCCTTTTCTTGCAACAAATGTTCGATTTCCTTACTCATTTGTTCTATGGTTTATTATAGTTATTGTATGATATTTTAATTTTTATGGATGTTTGTTTCATACTGTAATTATTTTTAGAGTTCTTTGCAATGTATTTGTGCTATATATATTTGATTTTTCAATTGATTGGTTTCTATCTATGTTATAATTTGATATTTACTTCTAATTGTTCGTTGTTGTTTTTGAATTCTTCCATTTTTTCTTCTAATTACTCGATTATTCCTTGTTGTTTTTCTATTATTGAGATCCTTTGTCTATTTTAACCTTGTTTCGATGTATATTATGAAAATTTAACTATAATTTTAGGATAGTTTCATACCCAGAAGACTAACTAACATTTATATTTCATCAGTTCTTTAACGATAAAGATCATTCATATCTTTACAAGCTACACAATCATTTCTAAACATATTTGAATGATGCATGTTGCATTGCTACTGACAACTAAATATTGTTCTTTTGCTCTCAGTTACCATCGATTCTATATTGCTTATGAATTGCTATAAATTTTAAGGATCCTAGAAAATTGACTACAATTCTTACATCTATCTATTTATATTAAAACAACTCTTCAGTAAAATCACTAAAATATTACAATTATGCCAATCACTATAAGACCAAACAAAAACTAAATAATTATTATTATAATGTATTTTATGGGTTTTTATAGTAAACTTATGGTGATTTTTTGCAAAACTCTAATAAACTTATGCATATTTGATTGATATATTGTTATTTTGATAATTGTTATGATTGAAGCATTTTACTTGGGTGTATCGGTGGGATATTTATGTCGTTTATCTGCTCTTCACATATTGAAATGGCCGTATACATCACGTAGTGTGATATTATATGTTAGGTCCTTTATCGGGTATTAAATTTATGTTCACATCTGGGGTTATTTTTGTAGCTTTAGATTATTGGAGGAGGGCAGCTATAGAGACAGTTTTAACTAAAACTTAACAATTGGAATTTAGTAAATAAATGCGCAAAAGTATGCAATTTATGCTATAAAGATCCATAAAACTATTAACTTTGAACATATTTTGATGAAATGTATCAATTATACAAAACCCTATCATTTTACATATAAACAACAATAAGTACATACTTCAATCAATAAATTACGATACATGTATTTCTTGGGTATTTTTTTGCATTTTTATGGTTTCATGTAAAAATTAATCATATGCACCCTACTCATATAATTACCAATGTTTCAATTTAACATGTTGTGTTAAAGATGATTATCTTGCATATTTACGATTACATTCAAATGGACATTAATATGCTAATACAATATTCTGTAAACATCTACGAGTTCTTTTATGCTGGAGGTTATCCCAATTACCATAAAGTTGTCTTTACATTATTTTATTGTAATGTTAAATTTGTTACTGATGTTACTGTACTACTTTTTGCATTTTTAGGTTTAATAGTTTGTTTTATTGATGTAGTTTACGGTATTGTTCTTAATAGATGGGTAGTTGTGAGATGTTGGGTTTATATTTATAGGATTAGTTCAGTAGGGTAAGGGCTGTTTTGATGGCTGCAGGTATTGCTCTTTTAATGGATGTGTTTTTGATGAGAGGATGAATTTTTCTTTAATCCATAACTATAATTATAATATTTTTGTAATTTTGGGGTTGGGGGTTGGGGTTGGGGTTGGGGTTGGGGTTGGGTTTGGGGTTGGGGTTGGGGTTGGGGTTGGGGTTGGGGTTGGG
>NW_027127207.1:0-2500 GCF_037325665.1 Littorina saxatilis
CTCGGCCCTCGCTCATTGATGCATCATTAATTGATCTGACGCATTGTTCTGACCTCTAACATGTTGAACGTCCGACTGCTTTCACATGTATTAGGTATTCTTACTGATTTTTGTCATATTTTATTATTTGTTTAATTACTCTCATTATCCCAGCGAAGCTGGAGGTATCCCGTGAACGCTATACTGTAATCGATTTGAGAAATGTGCACACCGAATAATACATGATAAAGAAGGATTCGTTGTGCCCGGCTACGTGCTACAGTTGGAGATGGAAGTTCACCAAAAATGGGGACCATACTAACAAAAATACGGTGGGTAAAATAGGCGCCCCCATTTTTTCAGCAAACGCCACCCCAGGCCGCTTTGGGCGGGTAGAAATTCCGTAGTTTCCAAGTCTATGGATAAAGCTCGCGTAAGAAGAATACGTCACGGTCGAAAGTCTTTGACGTCAATTAATGCATCATGACGTCATGCCTCCCTGTAGTCTTTCTCTCTCGCGCAGTGTGTGTGTTTGTGTTCATTTTGTGCACATGGTGACATGTGTTAGTGTTACTGTGTGTGTGTATTTGTGTGTATTTGTGTGTGTGTGTGTGTGCGCGCACGCGTGCATGAGTCTGTACTCGTATGGGTGTGTGTTTTGTGTGTATGAAGTTTTTTGTTAGAGAGTGAGTGAGTGCGTGTGAGTGAGTGTGTGTGTGTGTGTGTCACGGTGTGCGAGCGTGGGTGTGTGTGTGTGTGTGTGTGTGTGTGTGTGTGTGTGTGTGTATGTGTGCTTGAGAGAGAGAGAGAGTGTGTGTGTGTGTGTGTGTGTGTGAATGTGTGTGTGCATGAGTTTGTGTGTATGTTTGTGTGTGTATGAGTGTGTGTATGTGTTTGTTTGTAAAGGTGTGTGTGTCCGACTCTCTATGTGCGTATTTGTTTGTTTGTTTGCTCAACGCCCAGCCGCGACCACGAAGGGCCATATCAGGGCGGTGCTGCTTTGACATATAACGTGCGCCACACACAAGACAGAAGTCGCAGCACAGGCTTCATGTCTCACTCAGTCACATTATTCTGACACCGGACCAACCAGTCCTAGCACTAACCCCATAATGCCAGACGCCAGGCGGAGCAGCCACTAGATTGCCAATTATAAAGTCTTAGGTATGACCCGGCCGGGGTTCGAACCCACGACCTCCCGATCACGGGGCGGACGCCTTACCACTAGGCCAACCGTGCCGGTCTATGTGCGTATAAGTGTGTGTTATGTGTGTATGAGATTTGTGTCAGTCAATGTGTGTGTGTGTGTGTGTGTGTGTGTGTGTGTGTGTGTGCGTGCGTATGTACAGTGTGTGTGTGTGTGTGTGTGTGGGTGTTTGTTTGTTTGTTTGCTTAACGCCCAGCCGACCACGAAGGGCCATATCAGGGCGGTGCTGCTTTGACATATAACGTGCGCCACACACAAGACAGAAGTCGCAGCACAGGCTTCATGTCTCACCCAGTCACATTATTCTGACACCGGACCAACCGGAGTGTGTGTGTGAATGTGTGTGTGCATGAGTTTGTGTGTATGTTTGTGTGTGTATGAGTGTGTATATGTGTTTGTTTGTAAAGGTGTGTGTGTCCGTCTGTCTATGTGCGTATTTGTTTGTTTGTTTCCATAATTATCAGGGCGGTGCTGCTTTGAGATATAACGTGCGCCACACAAAAGGCAAAAGTCGCAGCACAGGCTTCCTGTCTCACCCAGTCACATTATTCTGACACCGGACCAACCAGTCCTAGCATGCACTAACTCCATAATGCCAGCCGCCAGGCGAAGCACCCACTAGATTGCCAATTTTAAAGTCTTAGCCTTATGACCCGGCCTGGGTTCTAACCCACGACCTCCCGATCACGGGGCGGACGCCTTACCACTAGGCCAACCGTGTATGTGCGTATGAGTCGAGTGTGTGTATCATGTGTGTATGAGATTTGTGTGAGTCAATGTGTGTGTGTGTGTGTGTCTGTGTGTCTGTGTGTCTGTGTGTGTCTGTGGGTGTGTGCGTGCGTACATGCGTGCGTATGTACATGTGTGTGTGTGTGTGTTTGTGTGGGTGTGTGTGTGTGTGTGTGTGTGTGTGTGTTTGTGTGGGTGTGTGTCTGTTTGTATAAGAGATAAAGAGAGAGAAAGAGAGAGAGAGAGTGGGTGGGTTGGTTTGTGTTTGTGCGTGTGCGTAAGTGTATGTGTGTGTGTATGTGTGTTTGTTTGTAAAGGTGTGTATGTCCGTCTGTCTATATGTGCGTATGGGGGTGTGTTTTGTGTGTACAGTGAAGTGTGTGTGAGAGAGTGAGTGCGTGTGAGTGAGTGTGAATGTGTGTACGTGTGTAACTTGGGTGTGTGTGTGTGTGTGTGTGTGAAAGAGAGATGAGAGAGAGAGAGAGAGAGAGAGGGAGAGAGAGAGAGAGAGAGAGAGAGAGAGAGAGAGAGAGAGAGAGAGAGAGAGAGAGAGAGAGAGAGAGAGAGAGAGAGAGGTTTGTCTTT
>NW_027127207.1:7500-17500 GCF_037325665.1 Littorina saxatilis
GACAAGGGAAGGAACTGAACCTGCGCACCTTATTGACAAGGGGAAGGAACTCGTCAAGCGGCGCAACTTGCAGCGGAAACGCGCGGGACGCTCTTTCCGCGTAACATTACCGTCTCTCGTTTCTGGTTATTTCCCGTCCTGGGCTGGGGATTGTAACGCAACAGCGTGACCAAATCGAATAACCATTGCAACAGAAAAAGAAAAAGGGGAAAAAGACAGCTTTATGGCCACTCTGTGGGCGAGAGAATCGAAAGACAATCGAAGAACAAGACGCGTTGTTACTCTTGGCGTTCAGACTTCAGTGCACACCGCTGTCTGCTTTGTTCTGCTCTTGACCTTCAACAATTCAACAATGGTTTTGTGCACACCGCTGTCTGCTTTGTTCTGCTCTTGACCTTCAACAATTCAACAATGGTTTTGTGCACACCGCTGTCTGCTTTGTTCTGCTCTTGACCTTCAACAATTCAACAATGGTTCTGCAAATAAAGGACATCTTTAGGAGCGTCATCAGTGTGTCTTTATCACAGTTCACCTTTCGTTACATATTAATTAATGTTGGGTAAAGTCTGTGGACAAATGTGAAGAGAGGATGTTACTTTATTGAAAGATGTCGTCTCGTCGGAGGGACTTCACATCGTAGGTACCACAGTGACGTAAAAAGACAATGTAAGCAAATCAAGCCATAGTCATGCTTGGCAGGTACAAGAATGCAATAGGTAAAGGAGTGCAGGAGCTGTCTCGGATCTAAAGCAGGATTTATCTTTTCGTAATTCTACAAAACAAATATTATGTTCGTTTGCAAAATAATAACAAATTGCAAAGCATTTATTTGTTATCAAGGTTTTATTTGTATTAACACCGGCGCATGTTGCTTTCATTGCCTGCAAATCGTTCGAACTGGGTCCCCTGGATACCCCCCGCGGGTTAGGGGGAAGAATTTACCCGATGCTCCCCAGCATGTCGTAAGAGGCGACTAACGGATTCTGTTTCTCCTTTTACCCTTGTTAAGTGTTTCTTGTATAGAATATAGTCAATGTTTGTAAAGATTTTAGTCAAGCAGTATGTAAGAAATGTTAAGTCCTTTGTACTGGAAACTTGCATTCTCCCAGTAAGGTAATATATTGTACTACGTTGCAAGCCCCTGGAGCAATGTTTTGATTTGTGCTTTTGTGAACAAGAAACAATTAACAAGTGGCTCTATCCCATCCCCCCCCTTTCCCCGTCGCGATATAACCTTGAACGGTTGAAAACGACGTTAAACACCAAATAAAGAAAGAAAAAAAGTCCCCTGGATGTCGGAGAAGAGTAACTTTCCATGTAAAGTCTGCAAAAATGAGTTTTGTCCATTTTAACTTTTTTGGGAAGAGTCCAAAAAAGTTCTAGGGTCGGGCGGAAGGAGATGGGTTGATCGGCGGATCGGAGTTTTTTTTTTATTGGCCTTGTTATTCGTAGAAAACGTAACTTTGTAACTCTGACACAAAAGTGTACCTGTACTTTCTGCAATCGTGTCTTTGCCGCAGTACCTGTAAGACATGGCATATCTTTGATGCTGCTCTATCATTACTTTCGTGGTTCGTGACCGACCCATTATAGTCGCACAGGGCAAGGGTGGATGCGGTCATTAATCTTGCAATGGTCAGTGATGGGCGATGTTCAAGGCCAAGGCCGCGGAGTAATACTTGATAGGGTGGAGAGGGCTGGACATCGTTCTTTATGCAGCTTTCGTTGTGGGTGGAATATTTATGAATATCTTTGTTAAAAAAGGGGGTGAGGTGGTTTGCACGTGTTAATCATTGTTTTACGTTTTTATGGATGTGCGTTGCTTGTTCGGGGAGAGGTCTGGGTAGGGATCGTTCTTCAGTGAACACGCTGCCTGCAAGGTGGGTGGAATGCCATGGATACTTATAGGGTGACATAGCCGTGAGGTAGGTTGTACTTTGTTTTCATTCACGTTTTTGAGGATGCGAGTCGCTTGTTCATTGATAGGGTGTGTAAGGTAGGAAGGGCTAGAGATATTTCTTCACTAATCTTCATTAAGCATGTTGTCTACCGGGTGGAATAATTATGGATATGTAGAGTGACATAGCCGTGGGGCTGGCTGTTCTTTGTTTTATGTAAGTTTTAGAGGATGCTTGTTCATTGATTGGGTGTGTCAGGTAGGGAGGGCTAGAGATCTGTCTTTTACTAATCTTCTAACATGCTGCCTGCACGGTGGGTGGAATACTTATGTCCAGGGTGAGAGAGTCGTGAGGAGAAGGCTAGAGGTCGTTCCTTGGTGAACATGCTGCCTGCCGGGTGGGTGGAATTACGGAAGTTCAAGGTGACAGAGTGCTGCGGTAGGTTGCTCGTGTTGGTGAATGCAATCCTAGACAGATAGACGGCTTACATTCCATAATCAATATTAAAAAACAACACGTGGTGCTTACGTATTGAATATTACTCATTCACGGCTTGTATCGGCATGTATGCAATATCTCGTCAGCCATTGTAACGAACTACTACAACTGTATGTGTGTGTGTGTGTGTGTGTGTGTGTGTGCGTGCGTGCGTGCGTGCGTGCGTGCGTGCGTGCGTGCGTGCGTGCGTGCAGTGAGCGAAGCTGTGGTTTATACCTACTTTTCAGTGCTGATTTTGACTTATAACGACACACAAACCTTTCCGCGTCAGAGGCCGCCGCATCCTCCTCCCTCCGGGAGGGCACTCCTGGACTTTCCCAACGTTGAAAATGGAGATTTCAGAATGTCACGTCTAATTTCTGTCGCAATCTGACAACCGTTTGGACCATTATACATGTCTTCTGTCTTCGATATTCTATCAACCATTTCCTGTGGGACCCTCAGTGTCTGCTGATGCCATGCCATGATGTGACACAGGTTTGCTTGCTGCGTCAAAGCAGCGATGACTGCGTCGTGTATTAAAGTGTGTGTTTCGGCGCTTCGTGTGGAGGGTTTAGATGTGCGTAGAATAACTTTTTGTTAACTTGGTACTCTCATGCTTGATGTTTGTTTGTTTGTTTGTTGTTATGTTGGTGTTTTTTGTTTGCTTTTTGTTGGTGTTTTTTTGTTTGTTTGTTGTTAGCGTGTGTGTGGTTTGTGTGTGTGTGTGCTCTTTCTGTTGTTCGTGCTGGATTTTTATTTGTTTGTTTTTTGGTTAGTCGATTGGTTAGTTGGTTGGTTGTTGCTTTTATGGGGAAGGGTCGAGGGATGTCATTTCTTTATTTCTTTAAAGGGCCGTTTGCTTAATTGCTCCCAGCAATGGTTGCAAGCTTTTTTTGAAAAAAATGTATTACCTTCTAGTAACTATTGTTCTGTAATAAGTTGGTCTTCACACTTTTTCGTTGAAGTTTTCTATTCTTTTGACGGTCAACACCCTGAGGTAGTAATTCCAAGCGATCAAAGCTGAGATAAGAAACGAAAAAAAATTTGATGAACGAAATTCACTTTTCACCTCCATGTACCAGGAAGGTTTCTGACAGGTCATTTGTCGCGAATGACCTGTTCACACCGAGGAAAGTGCTCTCCTCGTAAAAGCTAACAGCAAGAGCCTCTTCAAGAAGCGTGCGAGGATGAAAACTTGATTGCTCGGAAATGAGGTTACGTCGCAGCCCTTGCTTCTCTTTTTCTTGTTATTATTTACTGTGACGTTGCGAGATTACTCACGGGCATCACAGCGCGGAGAGGGAGGTGGGATGGGGGCGTAAGGAAAAAAGAATGGGCGGGATACGATGTTGTGTTGATTTTGGTTTAGAATGTGCCTTGAATGAGCGGGCTTGGTGTGGTCGATTAGTGTGGTTATGTGATTGGAATGAGAAGAAAAGTAGGTGTGGGTGTTGGGGGAGTGTGTGTGTGTGTGTGTGGATTTCTTATTTTAGAAAAAGCTTCAAAAACAGAAACTGAGCTAGAAACTACCACCCCTCCAACAAGAATTGTGGAAGGAAATGGCGTCTTATCAAGCTGACACTGCGAACAATACATGGGAGCTCAGTTTTCACTGTGACGCTTTTGATTGCTGGATGTAATTGATCATTGCAAATACTGATCTGCCTCATTGTTTTAACTCATGCACAGCTTTCAAAGCCATGACAGGCTTATTTCCGAACATCTTCTCTGTTCCCAAATCTCCATACTGAGCAGCCAGGCTGTTGAGTAGTAACAGTGGACTGCTGATGGAAATCTGTCTGTACAGGCACGCAAGGAGATGCGATGGTTAATGCAAGAAGGGTAGTGTAAAGATCTTCAACCAGCGAGAATGTATCTGAAAGGCACGGTCTTTCCTGTGTAAAGATCTTCAACCAGCGAGAATGTATCTGAAAGGCACGGTCTTTCCTGTGTAAAGATCTTCAACCAGCGAGAATGTATCTGAAAGGCACGGTCTTTCCTGTGTAAAGATCTTCAACCAGCGAGAATGTATCTGAAAGGCACGGTCTTTCCTGTGTAAAGATCTTCAACCAGCGAGAATGTATCTGAAAGGCACGGTCTTTCCTGTGTAAAGATCTTCAACCAGCGAGAATGTATCTGAAAGGCACGGTCTTTCCTGTGTAAAGATCTTCAACCAGCGAGAATGTATCTGAAAGGCACGGTCTTTCCTGTGTAAAGATCTTCAACCAGCGAGAATGTATCTGAAAGGCACGGTCTTTCCTGTGTAAAGATCTTCAACCAGCGAGAATGTATCTGAAAGGCACGGTCTTTCCTGTGTAGAGATCTTCAACCAGCGAGAATGTATCTGAAAGGCACGGTCTTTCCTGTGTAGAGATCTTCAACCAGCGAGAATGTATCTGAAAGGCACGGTCTTTCCTGTGTAAAGATCTTCAACCAGCGAGAATGTATCTGAAAGGCACGGTCTTTCCTGTGTAGAGATCTTCAACCAGCGAGAATGTATCTGAAAGGCACGGTCTTTCCTGTGTAGAGATCTTCAACCAGCGAGAATGTATCTGAAAGGCACGGTCTTTCCTGTGTAGAGATCTTCAACCAGCGAGAATGTATCTGAAAGGCACGGTCTTTCCTGTGTAGAGATCTTCAACCAGCGAGAATGTATCTGAAAAGCCTTTGGTCTTTCCTGTGTATTCGGATTCTGCTCACCGTCTCAGATCTGACCAGGCGGTTCATGTGATAAAAACATCCCTCCACTTGGATACATACCAAAAGTGACTTTTAAGAAATCAGTGCATGAGAAAGTTCCAACTTTGCACAGCAAGCAGTCAGGGTGTTGATTTTTGGTACGTGTCCAAGCTGAATGGTGGTCTTATCCCTATGTAAAGACCTGGGTTCTTCTGAGATAGTGAGCAGAACAGTTGAAAAGTAAGAGTGGATTGAAGCTCGAGGCATGCAAGGGGCTGCAATGGTTAAAGGCCCACTCTGCCTCGTGAGAACAGTTCCATTCACTGTCTCGGGTCAGGCTTTTACATGAGATCAGACCAACCCTCCACTTAGTCACATACCAACAGGGAACAGTCTTGGTGCTCTCTGTGCGCAGTGCTATTTTTTTTTAAAGAATTCATTTCGTTAAAAGCACTTGTGCCTTTTTCGGAAATGTATTCATGAAACGATTCCAACTCACCACAGCATGCAGTCAGGGTGTTGATTGTGTGTATGTGTCAAAGCGGAAGGATGGTCCTGTCCCATGTAAAAGCCAATGATGTTCTGACATAGTCAGCAGAACAGTTATCACGGGAAGTACTGTGCCTTTAAAGTGATAGACTTCCAAGATGGCTGACTCGCCACTGTAGGTCAGCGAGTGCACTACGAGAAGACAATGGCTGAATAACACCCCACTGATCGAGAGCTCTGTGCGCCTTAATTATTAATCTTCTTGTGTTTCTTGACACAGCGGATGTTTTGCTGTTGGTACCAGGAATGGTATTGCGTTCAGCGGAAAACAGGGATACATGAACGAAGTAGGGTAGTGTGTTTTGATACCGTGCACAAACCTTCATTTTTTTTCGTTTAGTGTTTTTTTAATTCTAATTTTCTGAGTGTAAGAAATAAGATCTTACTATTTTCGCAGTTTTTGCAGGTTGTACGGGCAGTGCTACAAATATACGAAAGCCGGAAATAACTGTTTTATTTTATTTTATTGGATGTGGAAGATTGTTTTCACATTTTTATTTTCATTAATTTACTGTTCCATAACTGGGAAACTCTGGTCGCTTCATCGCAGTTAAAAGCTCGCAGCAGCAAGATTCGTGCTACTAAATTGTGTGCGTGTTTTATAGATGTAATCATCTGCACATCTTGCAGAATGGGCGAGGTAAAACAGTTTTTTTTTTTTTTTACACATTTTATAATTATTTATATATTAAAATGTGATCAGAATAGAGGGGGCGATTCTTTGCCTCAGTGTTTTTAAGGGAGGCAACTCTTCCACAGACAGTAAATACCATGAGCAACTTATTTCCGAATATCGTCTATTTGGAAACAGAAAATAGAAAACGAGGTGTTTGTCCGATCTCCCCATTCCGAATGGAAAGGGTCAATCTGAAAATATGACCGCACGTACGCAAAACATCCAGCGGAGGGCAATGGCTCACTGACCTTGACCTAAGCTTGCTTTATTTTGTATTTGTCACAACACGAAACTTTCGCATCCGAATCCCATTTAGACGTTTTTTCTCCTCCTTTTTTTTTTACCACGGCGAATCAATTTCTGGCTTTTGCCAAGGATGATTGTTATTGCCTTCTCTTGTTTCCCTCCAATAATATGATTGCCTTTTTTCCTTCCCCACGCGAACGGGTTTTCTTCTTCCGCGCAATGAGGAAATAGCAGGAGAGCAATACAAATAAAAAAACCAAAAAAGGATAATATAAAAAGGTCCAAAATCAAGATGGGAAAATCTGGTTTATAGATTTTCAAGTGCAGCATCACTGGAAGATGTTTCAGGAGAGAGGAGGTTAGGGGAAAAAGTGAAGCTTTCTGAGGCTAGAGGTGGAAAAACAACTTGATGCTTGATCATGTTTTGGGAGGAAATGTGATATTCCGCAACGCATGTCTCGCAACTGGCATCGTAAATCGAAGGTATTAAATCTGCATAGACAGAAGAGGGTGGCAACATGATCTCCCTCCCCTTCATCACTCAGCTAACTCCCCCTCCTTCTACTCCCTCTCCCTAAACACACACACACACACACACACGCACACACACGCACGCACGCACGCACGCACGCACGCACGCACACACACACACGCACACACACACACTCGCTCACTCACTCACTTCTCCTCCTCCTCCTCTTCCTCCTCCTCTCTCCCTCCTCTCTGTCTCTCCTCCATTTTACATCTAAATTCAGTATATCTACTTCAAGATTCAGCGATCCCACCCACACTCTTAGCTTCCCATGTCTTCGTCCTTTCTGAAAATCAGTCCTCTAAAAGCGGCGTCTCATCAAGTTTCTCGCAGCCTGTCATGTCAACCTTGCAAGGCCACACTATAAGCTCTCCTCAGATGAAACCCAGTGGCTTGCGTCAGTGCAGTTCACCATCGTAATGCGTGATGAGGTTAGAGCCTGCAGCGCTATTGAGGCGCGGTGACAGTGTTCCTTTCTGTACACGTTCACCTCGCCCCCTTCACTCAATCTCCACTTCTGTACTGAGCGCAGCCAGGTCTTCATTTTCTTTGCCCAAAGCCATGTCCGTTTGGTGAAGAGACAGACAGAAATGTGTCCCTCTAGGTGGGCGATATCGTAGATGTCTTTTGGTGCTTCGTTGCTTTTCTTTTGAAAAGAGGAATGTGGTCAGAATTTTCTATGTTCTTTTTAAGCACTTTGTCTTTGTCTGTTTCTCTCTGTGTCTGTCCCTCTGTCTATTTCTCTCTCTCTCTCTCTCTCTCTCTCTCTCTCTCTCTCTCTCTCTCTCTCTCTCTCTCTCTCTCTCTCTCTCTCTCTCTCTCTCTCTCTCTCTCTCTCTCTCTCTCTCTCTCTCTCTCTCTCTCTCTCTCTCTCTCTCTCTCTCTCTCTCTCTTACAGTACCCTATTTTTTGTTTTCGTAATTGAAAGTACGACAACGCCTCTACAAGTATGTCTTTTTCAGAAAATTGAATCACAGGGCTAACCCGGTGGGTTTTTTTTGCAATCTAGGACACAACAAACGTTATCTTCTTTTTTGCTTTTTTCTCCCTTTTTACATTTAATCAAGTTTTGACTAAATGTTTTAACATAGAGGGGGAATCGAGACGAGGGTCATGGTGGTGTATGTGTGTGTGTCTGTGTGTGTGTGTGTGTGTGTGTGTGTGTGTGTGCGTGTGTGTGTGTAGAGCGATTCAGACCAAACTACTGGACCGATCTTTATGAAATTGTACATGAGAGTTCCTGGGAATGATATCCCCGGACATTTTTTTCATTTTTTCGATAAATACTTTTGATGACGTCATATCCGGCTTTTTGTAAAAGTTGAGGCGGCACTGTCACACCCTCATTTTTCAATCAAATTGATTGAAATTTTTGTAAAGCAATCTTCGACGAAGGCCGGACTTCGGTATTGCATTTCAGCTTGGTGGCTTAAAAATTAATTAATGACTTTAGTCATTAAAAATCTGAAAATTGTAATTAAAATGTTTTTTTTATAAAACGACCCAAATTTACGTTCATCTTATTCTTCATCATTTTCTGATTTCAAAAACATATAAATATGTTATATTTGGATTAAAAACAAGCTCTGAAAATTAAAAATATAAAAATTATGATCAAAATTAAATTTCCGAAATCGATTTAAAAAACAATTTAATCTTATTCCTTGTCGGTTCCTGATTCCAAAAACATATAGATATGATATGTTTGGATTAAAAACACGCTCAGAAAGTTAAAACGAAGAGAGCTACAGAAAAGCGTGCTATGCAGCACAGCGAAACCACTACCGCGCTGAACAGGCTCGTCAGTTTCACTCCGTTTTGCACAAGCGGCGGACTACGGTCATTGTGAAAAAATGCGGCGCGTTCAGTTTCATTATGTGAGTTCCACAGCTTGACTAAATGTAGTAATTTCGCCTTACGCGACTTGTTACATTTAGTCAAGTTTTGACTAAATGTTTTAACACAGAGGGGGGAATCGAGACGAGGGTCGTGGTGTATGTGTGTGTGTGTGTGTGTGTGTGTGTGTGTGTGTGTGTGTGTGTGTGTGTGTGTAGAGCGATTCGGAGTAAACTACTGGACCGATCTTTATGAAATTTTTCATGAGAGTTCCTGGGTATGATATCCCCAGACGTTTTTTTTCATTTTTCGATAAATGTCTTTGATGACGTCATATCCGGCTTTTTGTAAAAGTTGAGGCGGCACTGTCACACCCTCATTTTTCAATCAAATTGATTGACATTTTGGCCAAGCAATCTTCGACGAAGGCCGGACTTTGGTATTGCATTTCAGCTTGGAGACTTAAAAATTAATTAATGACTTTGGTCATTAACAAATCTGAAAATTGTAATTAAAATTATTTTTTATTAAACGATCTAAAATTACGTTTATCGTATTCTTTATCATTTTCTGATTCCCAAAACATATAAATATGTTATATTCGGATTAAAAACAACCTCTGAAAATTAAAAATATAAAAATTATGATTAAAATTAAATTTCCGAAATCGATTTAAAAACAATTTCATCTTATTCCTTGTCCGTTCCTGATTCCCAAAACATATAGATATGATATTTTTGGATTAAAAACACGTTCAGAGAGTTAAAAAGAATAGAGATATAGAAAAGCGTGCTATCCTTCTCAGCGCAACCGCTACCGCGCTTTTCTGGATTGTTAATTTCACTGCCATTGCCACGAGCGGTGGACAGACCATGCTACGAGTGTACGGTCTTGCGGAAAAAAATGCAATGCGTTCAGTTTCATTCTGTGAGTTCGACTGAGCTTGACTAACTGTTGTATTTTCGCCTTACGCGACTTGTTTTTTATTGCAGCAAAAAAAGGCAGACTGTGCAGCCTAAATTCCGTAGGGATTGCACGTGGAAAGTCGTAATACGTGTTTCTCTTGTGTTTGGCAAATCTTGAGGCGTATGAAGAGAGCCCAAG
>NW_027127208.1:0-1000 GCF_037325665.1 Littorina saxatilis
ACACATACACACTCACACACACACATACACACGCATGCACGCACGCGCGCGCACACACACACACATGTACAAACATATGCATATCAGATTAACGTCAATGGATTTCTTATAGTTCAAATGATTTATTCTTCGTGTATGTGTGCAAAAAACAATGCAGAATACATATAATTATATCAATGAGCCCGAACAAAATATATAAGTGTGTTCTAACAAACACACTGATTTGACAGATTATAATAATGGACTTGGTTTTTTGTTTGACTGCTTTTGTTTGTGAACGAAAAGTAACAACACTGAACCTTTCAACTGCAATCCGTCTAAAAAGCCGGAAACGTCAGAAAGAGTTGTGTGTTACTAGTTGTGTGTTAGTTGTCCTCCCTGCCCTGCCACCGCTGCCCCCTCCCCCGCGTTGACATGATGGGGTCACGCTCCAGTGGATTGAAATAAGGCCAAGGAAACAGGAAAGGGATGAGACAGTGGGGGTAAAGTTGTGTCTTTTTAATGTCACTGTCTCCTTTTCTGTCTGCATAGGTATGTCGTGTATGGTTTTTTTGTCTTCTAAATCCAGATCTGTGTTTCGGTTCTACCCGACCATAACCGCACTATACGTTTTTAATATGAACTTCTATTTTTCGCCTCCCCCCCCCCCCCCCCCCCCCCCTCATTCTTCATCTGTCTGTCTAAGTGTCTTTCTGCTCTCTCTCTTTCTCTCTCTTTTCTCACTCTCTCTAGACTCCTATCAGTATATTCACCTTATTAACATTACATTAATTTTGTTTTTAAACGATACATTAACTTTTCCAGATCCAAAGTCGCGCGAAAGAAGTGACCTTTGGGGGGACTCGGACCTGAATAACTCCTCATTATTACAGGTTGAAAAACAAAAAGCTGTCAGTTGTGATACAATGTCAAAATGCTTGCTTGTGTGACTCATCCCTTCTCAACGTCATTGTTCTGTCATTAAAAGCAGCTTTTTGAATTCTCATTTGCATAAAGGCCG
>NW_027127209.1:0-2500 GCF_037325665.1 Littorina saxatilis
AGAGAAATAATGATGTTTGAACCAGATGCTGTCGATCTGTGTGTTAAAACTATGAGAGAAATAATGATGTTTGAACCAGGTGCCGTCGATCTGTGTGTTAAAACTATGAGAGAAATAATGATGTTTGAACCAGGTGCTGTCGATCTGTGTGTTAAAACTATGAGAGAAATAATGATGTTTGAACCAGATGCCGTCGATCTGTGTGTTAAAACTATGAGAGAAATAATGATGTTTGAACCAGATGCTGTCGATCTGTGTGTTAAAACTATGAGAGAAATAATGATGTTTGAACCAGATGCCGTCGATCTGTGTGTTAAAACTATGAGAGAAATAATGATGTTTGAACCAGGTGCCGTCGATCTGTGTGTTAAAACTATGAGAGAAATAATGATGTTTGAACCAGGTGCTGTCGATCTGTGTGTTAAAACTATGAGAGAAATAATGATGTTTGAACCAGATGCTGTCGATCTGTGTGTTAAAACTATGAGAGAAATAATGATGTTTGAACCAGATGCTGTCGATCTGTGTGTTAAAACTATGAGAGAAATAATGATGATTGAACCAGGTGCTGTCGATCTGTGTGTTAAAACTATGAGAGAAATAATGATGTTTGAACCAGATGCTGTCGATCTGTGTGTTAAAACTATGAGAGAAATAATGATGTTTGAACCAGATGCTGTCGATCTGTGTGTTAAAACTATGAGAGAAATAATGATGTTTGAACCAGGTGCTGTCGATCTGACGGCGTTGTGTTAAAGCCATCGCTACCAGCCACCGCCATAGACTCACAGCTCACCCAGACCGCCGTCAACCGCTCCGACCGCTTTGTGGGACAGATCTGGTCCACGCTTTCCACTATTGACGTCATCACTTCTCCCAACGGCACGTCATCATACACGCAAGGCGTCATTCTGGCGGCTGACGTCCCTAGCAGTGTTAACGTCACTCCTTCTGCCGCTTTCCCTGGGGTGTACGGGGTGAGATGAGGAGAGGGGTTTAGTGTGGATTGGTGGTGGGGGAAGGGGGGTTGGGTTGTTGTGGGGGAAGGGGGGTTGGGTTGTTGTGGGGATTGTGGAAAAGGAAGTCGGGAAGGAGAGGATTGCATGAAGGGAGAACAATGTGTGTGACTGCTCTGATAAGACAGGAACAATGTGTGTGACTGCTCTGATAAGACAGGAACAATGTGTGTGACTGCTCTGATAAGACAGGAACAATGTGTGTGACTGCTCTGATAAGACAGGAACAATGTGTGTGACTACTCCGATAAGACAGGAACAATGTGTGTGACTGCTCTGATAAGACAGGAACAATGTGTGTGACTGCTCTGATAAGACAGGAACAATGTGTGTGACTACTCCGATAAGACAGGAACAATGTGTGTGACTACTCCGATAAGACAGGAACAATGTGTGTGACTGCTCTGATAAGACAGGAACAATGTGTGTGACTACTCTGATAAGACAGGAACAATGTGTGTGACTGCTCTGATAAGACAGGAACAATGTGTGTGACTACTCCGATAAGACAGGAACAATGTGTGTGACTGCTCCGATAAGACAGGAACAATGTGTGTGACTGCTCTGATAAGACAGGAACAATCCATACATTGCCGTTAAGATCAGAACAAGCTTATCTGTGAACAACCCACCAAACATCTCATAATATTCTGACCCATTCGTGTGCAGAGATAGAACTGTGTATGAACTCATTTCGTTAGAGCCACAAGTGGTTTTTTTTAAAGGGTCATTCATAAAACAATATCCCTCTCTGCACAAAACGCAGTCCGGCTGTTCATTTTTGGTGTGTAAAGAGCCTGTCCCTTTAATGGGATAATGTTCACAACTGTCATTGCAATAAGCCGTCTGTGCCTGTCCCTTTAATGATATACAACACCGAGACATACACAGTTTGGCGGTTACATTACCCATCATTTTCTACAGTTGATCTGACGAAGTCGCCCCCAAAATATTTGCTCTCGAACAAATTCTGTGTCCGTACCTTGGAGAAATGACCAAAACATCACCATTATTCGCAGAAGATATTACACTTAAGAAGAGACATTTTCTTTTGTGAAGTCGGTGTCGTTGTCATTAAACCTTCTATCATCTTGTTTACATTCTCACCCAGACTCTCTCTCTCTCTCTCTCTCTCTCTCTCTCTCTCTCTCTCTCTCTCTCTTTCTCTCTCTCTCTCTCTCTCTCTCTCTCTCTCTCTCTCTCTCTCTCTCTCTCTCTCTCTCTCTCTCTCTCTCTCTCTCTCTCTCTCTCTCTCTCTAGTCAAGTTTTGTTCTTGTTTGCAGCAAGCGACAAAGCTGAGGGCAGGCAGCTGGTTGCAGGGAAAGGCCGTCCTTTGGAGAGAGTTTTCCGAGTCCCACCCTCTGTCCATCATGCCCGCCCAGTGCAGTGTTGCCCCGTCGTCTGCTCTCCCCTGTCTCTTCCACGTGTCGCCTCCCTTGTTCCTCAATGGCGGGTAAGGGAGATCAGCAGTGCGCCGAGAAGTG
>NW_027127209.1:7500-53000 GCF_037325665.1 Littorina saxatilis
CCTAGTTGCTGATCTGACAAGTGACAGTCTTTGTCTCCTTCAGTCCTTCAGTACTTGCCATGAACATGAAAACAAAGCAAGCAAAAGTAATTGTTGATACCATGTCTGCAGACCGTGTGTTGTTGTCTTGCAACAGATAGTAGCGAATGTGGGCGTTGGTACTCGTAATAGTAGTTGCAATCTTGCAACACATTTGGAGTCGCTGTGAGATTGAAGAGTGTAGGCCTAATAGTTTTCACTTCACCCTGAAGCACACACCGTGAAGAGACAAGTTTACTACACGGTACACCCACAGAAAACTAGGTCGAATCTGATGAAGAAATGTGTGGAGATGTTGTGTGTAGTGAAGTAGGCCTACTGTAATTGTGATCAAATTCAAAGGAACTTTTAGCACTGATTAGTTTTTGAAGTCTAGGACAGTCCTACTTTCTAGTTCTTTTCTCACATTTGCACTTGACAATTAAATACCAGGTGTAGATGATAGGATCAGGAACAAACATGCAGGCTTTTTGCTTGTCCTCATTAATGTTGCAACAAGCATTAAATTGGGTCTGAAAATGTATGCTTAATTGCAATGTGTTATTTACAATAGGCAGTGGAGTCAGTGTGACTGAGCCACAGAACAAGCATATGTCGAATACTATAGCATTCGTCATCAATCAAACAAAAGCACAAAAAACACCTATTTTATAGTTTTTATTTACTAAAAGTGTGTGTGTATGAATGCAAATAATTCTGAGTCGTGCTTTTTCCAGCCTCGAGGAGATTGAAGAAGAATTCAAAGATGGAGACCTTACTGAAAAGGTAAAACTAAAACTTTACATTTTTTACCATACAAATTACAATGTTGTCAGTATGTTCTCAGACTTCAGCCGCTGTCACACTTTTTTTTTTATCTGATGCATTGTTCTGGTCCTTGACAGGTCTATGTGATCATTTAGACATACAGTAGGTCTTCTAGGTGAACAGTTTTTGTTGATTTGAAGCCCAAACATCTGGACCTGACTGGGAATAGCACTGTGGTAGTAATAATGGTAATTAAGTCAAATTAATACATCATAGTACTGATATCACTGCTGGCCAGTAGTCATTGCCGCAAGGTATGATGTGCATATTTTTTTTTTTTGAAAACGGTCGTGTATCCTCAGTTAGGCCAAAAAAAAATAATAGGTGTGGTTACGGTAACATAGCCAAAAAAAATAGGGTAGGAAGGTAGGCAATCACTTTTTTTTTTTTAAACTTTTTTTTCTAATGTGTACAAATTAAACCTACTTGACAGGGAAATAAGTGTGCGACTCGAGCGCTTTCGCTTTCATTGCGTTTTCTGCACTCGTTTACTTGTTTTTTTGGTATTTTTGTGACAAATGTAATAAAAAGTTGCAGGGTTGGCCCCAAAAAATAGGGTAGGTCGGGTTACCGTAACCACACCTATTTTTTTTTAGGCCTTATAGCGTACATGTTCACTTGTAAGCTTACGTATCAGTAAAATAAACTCCTCCCTGTGCCTTGAAGCAGTTACCAGACCTGTTTACCAGTACGATTTGGGCGTATTTTGTACGCCAAACTATTATCGGTACGCAAATACGCGACACACACACAAAATACGCCTAAGAAAAAGTCTAGAGTAGAATACGTTTTCCGGTGTTGGTGTGCTGATTACGGGATGGTACAACTGATACCGGTTTCGGTCGAAGGGAGATAACCATGACAGCAAGTCTTCAGCTGTGGAAACCTTGTTCAGTTGTTGGCACGTGCGATCGTCTGGACAATCGTGACAAAATGAAGCGGGAAAATGTGCCAGTTTCGGATGACTGTACCAAATTTAAACAGCAGAAGCAGCAGATTTTCTTGGAGAAATATAAGAAAGAGCCAGGAATTGTGGAGTCTACTATGGGAAAAAGTCTTGCACACTGCAAGTATTGTAAATCAGATTTCTCCGTTGGCCATGCTGGAAAATATGACATCGAACGACACTGCAGTTCCAAATCTCACCTGGACAAGGTTGCTGCAATGAAATCCGCTGAAAGCTGCCTAGGAATTATGAAGTTCATTCCCGCAAAGCATATCCTGCCAGAAGAAAAGGCTGTAGTCCGTGCTGAAGCAATGTTTTCTGAGATGATTGTAAAAATTAACTTGCCACTGTCAACCGCAGATGTTATTTCACGAACTTCATCTTTTCATTATCAATCTGTTTGGAAGACACTGGTTATAATGCTGTAAACTGACAGGTAAATAACATTGTTTTATCCCTGTTGTATTGGAAGGAGTGAAATTCTGAAGGTGTTCACAAGACATGCTATTCTTACAGTTACACAAACACGTTTGCACCCACACGTACATTTTCCCTAGCCCATATGGCTTTGCTTGCAAAGTACACCAACTTTTTGAAAAATACACTCAACTTTTTGGGAAAGTACTCTTGCCTCGGGTTTAGGGTAAACAGGTCTGAGTTATTATTAATTTCATAACAAGATCCCTGTGTCGATTTATATTCTGACGTGTGTGATGTTTCCATGACGACAGGGATACTGGAAGAAGAAGTGTCGCCTCCTGGATCCCGTTCTTTCCACCGGCGCTAAGGAAAAGCTCAAAGCAGCCGAGACTGATCTTCGGGAAGAAGTCTTAACTGAAGTAAGTTTGTACCCTGAAGTTTTTTTTATCTGAGTATGCTTGTGTTGTTAATGCGAAAGATTGTATATGAGTGCGCCTTGAGTCGCCTTGTGTTGAGATATGTGCGCGTTATAAATTCTCGTATTATTATTATCTACACTTGGTACAACAGTTTACCCAGTGATTTAACCCCATGTCGTCATCCCCCGAAAGCGGCGTATGGCTGCCTGAATGGCAGGGTAAAAACGGTCATACACGCAAAAACCCACTCTTGGAAAAAACATGTGTGTTCATAGGAGTTTCTGTCCATGAAGGCAGAAGAAGAAACCTGGGTGAGGGTCGTTGTCATACTTCCTGAAAGTGAAACAAAAATGTTGTCTCTTCTTTAAATATTTGTGACGTCACTTCAACTGGACTACGTCAGGAGAATAGCCAATAGATAGTGTAGTATCCTGCTGTGCAATACTTGCAGCACAGTTGAAATGTAAACAACTTTCAGGCCTGGGAATGATACGCCTTTCGTGGTAAATACGACAGTCCTTTTCTAATTGTGTAAGAAAAGAGCTTCCGTGTGCCCTTGAAAATGCTTAAAATGCAACATGTTCCCGTCAGTATGCCCAGGGACCTATAGGTCTATGGTACGCCCAAACCACTTGTACTCCTTCCCAGGCCTCAACTTTGGGGAAAAACTGAGTGTAGAACATGAAAGAGTGTTTGCAGGGATGTCGTTAGGCGTCGGACATCGGACATTTTACGATGAAAATCCCCAAATGTCCGATTCACATTGCCGCATGTCGGTCAGATGTCCTATCGTTTTAGCCTGAGCGTGGTCATTGTCCGATATGTACTCCATTCCTTTGGACAGCGCGATATTCGTCAATTTTCATTTCAAGATACAAATCTTCTAAAAGACCGAACGCTCTCGTGTTCAGCTGACACTGAAGTTGCCAGTGCCGCGTGCGGATCTTTTCTTTTGTCGGGAATTTCCGAACCGTTTGCGGTATGCGCCGTTTGTGGATTATTTTTAGATCAGTGCATGCTACAGGAGTACGGGAGACAACTCCAACTGACTAAATTTGTCGTCTGCTTTTGTTTTCGATACGAGACGAAGCACTGAATTATGCCGCTGAAAAAAACCCCTAAAGCCTGCAAAAGATCAGCATTGGATCAAACCGATCATTTTGTTTTTCAACTTTTATCCAAATCATGCAGTTTGGAATCAAAGTAAGAGCTCTGAAGTAGTTCATGTTGGTTTCTTTTTTGTGGTTTCTTTGAAACTAAACAAATACAACATTATACGCACACTGTGTTGATGTATTTACTATATTATGTGCGTGTTCTACAGCGCGCGCGCGTGTGTGTGTGTGTGCGCGCATGACTTTGGAACAATTCCATGGAATGTGTTATAAGCTGTTTTGGCGCAAATTCATAATGTCCTATTACACTTTCTGAAAGCGGTTAAATGTCCTATTAATGCTGAAGAACTCAGGACATTTGTCCTATAGGTATGAATTTGTAGCAACATCCCTGTGTTTGGAAAAGATACGTTTTCACTGGCAGATGTTTTAGTCCAAGCAAATAAGAGAACAACGTTGAAGTGACAATGACTAGGTTTAAAATGTCCCTTATCAGAAAGTTCAACCTCAGTCCTTTGATGTTTATTAAACACATTTTCATATAAAGTTGGCGCTTCATATGGAAAAGTGGCTTTGAAATTGACCCTAATCCTTCTTTGGGCTCTGTAAATGTCGTTTGGGGCTATGGTTGTAAAACGGTATCTACTGGTCACCCCAATGTATAAACTGAAAACTCTTTCTGCACCAGAACACGCAGAAAGGATTGTATCTGCCTGATGTCTGATGCTTTTCAAAATCCCCAACCACTAACACCTTCAAAACGGACATTAACTGACACTGTTGTTTTTCCCTATATAATCCTTACTATTTTTCCGAGACGTCGTCGTGTTGTGTATTTAGCTTGCCACAACCTCATACATGGTCCTAAAAGTTAAAGTTGAAGAAAATACTAAAGATAAATGAACAAGCTGACGCAGTGTCATTCGCACCGTGAATCCCCCCATGGGAACATACTAAAGTCTGGTTCCAAATAGGCTCAATTTCCTTCTATTTCTTTGTATTTCTGCCTCGTAGGGGTAGGGGTGTTCAAACCAAAGGCACCTTTAAACCAAAATTCAAATCACACATCTTACAATACTAAGACACTCAGCAGTGAAAGGGTGTCTGCTGGTAAAAAATTCCAAACAATCCTAAAAGTACTTCACTACTAAACGTGCTTTTAAAAAGAGCCGTTATTTTTCCCTCTATAATCAGTATTGTGTTTTCTGCGAACATGTAGTCTATTTAGATGGTTGTCATGTGCACATGAGTTGCTAAAGCGTTTTCAGTTGGGCATATGTCGAAAAGCAAAGAATTAGCCCTTTGAAAACCATCAGAACTGTCACACAAAAATAACATTTACCTATCTCACCAACTGACCAAACATAGGGCTTTTCCTTATGTATTATGTATTGTCGTGTTTTTTGTAGCATACTTGTGAAAACAGCCACCACTGTTGTAAATGATACTTTAAAGAGCATTATTTCATTTTTGACTCACATGCGAAGCAAAAGTGAGTCTATGTACTCACCCGAGTCGTCCGTCCGTCCGTCCGTCCGTCCGTCCGGAAAACTTTAACGTTGGATATTTCTTGGACACTATTCAGTCTATCAGTACCAAATTTGGCAAGATGGTGTATGATGACAAGGCCCCAAAAAACATACATAGCATCTTGACCTTGCTTCAAGGTCAAGGTCGCAGGGGCCATAAATGTTGCCTAAAAAACAGCTATTTTTCATATTTTTCCCATTTTCTCTGAAGTTTTTGAGATTCAATACCTCACCTATATATGATATATAGGGCAAAGTAAGCCCCATCTTTTGATACCAGTTTGGTTTACCTTGCTTCAAGGTCAAGGTCACAGGAGCTCTTCAAAGTTGGATTGTATACATATTTTGAAGTGACCTTGACCCTGAACTATGGAAGATAACTGTTTCAAACTTAAAAATTATGTGGGGCACATGTTATGCTTTCATCATGAGACACATTCGGTCACATATGATCAAGGTCAAGGTCACTTTGACCCTTATGAAATGTGACCAAAATAAGGTAGTGAACCACTAAAAGTGACCATATCTCATGGTAGAAAGAGCCAATAAGCACCATTGTACTTCCTATGTCTTGAATTAACAGCTTTGTGTTGCATGACCTTGGATGACCTGGTCAAGGTCACATGTATTTTGGTAGGAAAAATGTGTAAAGCATGTGAGTCGTATGGGCTTTGCCCTTCTTGTTACAGTTGAAGGACAACCTGGACTGCCGTATATTACAGCTGTTTTACAATCAGCCAAAATTTTCTTAACAAACGTATGTTAAGAACAACTCCCATAGTGAAATTGAAGGAAAACAAAGTGAAAAACCCCCTGCCATAGAGGAGCTAAAGAATCAACAATAAACGACTGCATGGATAGCTTGATGCACGAATGCATTGCGGACATGTTTGTCTCCAACCAAGAGAAAGTTCCAAAAAATCCCTTTTGTGCTTCTTATTATACAGTGACGTCAAAGACAGCCTTTTCTGCTGTTCATACATTCAGGGGTTATGGTTACACTAAACGACGTAGTTGTAGCCATACTGCCATCCAGATTTATTTTTTCCTTGCGAGCAGTCACAGGGTGTTTGTGCTGTCTGCCAACCGTCAGACGACCCCGCCCAAGTCTGTTAAGGGACCGTTTGACCGTTATAGAACGCGTCTTTTTGATTTTTTAGCACATTTGGAAACGGTTGATTTTTATCCCTACCATTGTTTCCAAACATTATATAGGAATGTTTTGTGAACAACGGATAATAGCCGCTACTCGCATGTGTAGCAAAAGTGAGCGTACATACTCACCCTGGTCGTACAGCCGTTGTCCGTTGCCCGTCTTCATCTGTCTGTACAAATCATTACCTTTGGATATTTCTCCAACGCTATGAAGTGAAGAAACACCAAATGTTGCAAAATGTTGTATGACCCCAAGAGCTCAAAAAAGATACTTGAGAACCTTGACCTTACCTTAAGGTCAAGGTCACAGGGAGAATGAATGTGGTCTAAAAACTGCAAAATTTCACATTTTGCCAGTTTTCTGGAAAACAAATTAAAAACAGCGGGCTTAGTTTTGTATGGTATACAAAAAAAAGAAAGCCTTATCTTCTGATACCATTTTGGTTGACCTCGCTTCAATGTCAAGGTCACAGGAGTCCTTCAAAGTTGAATTGTATACATGTTTTGAAGTGACCTTGACCCTGAACTATGAAAAAAATCTTTCAAACTTCATAATTGTGTGGGGCACATGTTATATACTGATATTGAGCCACATTTAGTCACATATCATCAAGGTCAAGGTCACTTTGCCCCTTATGAAATGTGACTGAAACGGGCAATTGAATCACTAAAAGTGACAATGTCTCTTTGTAGAAAGTGCCAATAAGTATGTTTATGCTTCCTATGTCTTGAATTGATAGCCTTGTGATGTGTGACCTTTGATGATCTTGACCTTGGCCAAAGGTCATGTGTAATTTGGTAGGAAAAATCTGTAAACCAGTTCTAATAGTGTACAATGTCCTTGCCAGCTTCAGTTGTTAGACCTTCACCTTCAAGGTCACCTGAAGGTCAAGGTCACTTTAAGACAAAGGTCAAGCATGAGAGTCGCATGGGCTTTGCTTTGTTAAGATTTTTTACCAAGACACATGGATTTCTTTACCCGGCTTGGTCACATTTTTCATAGGGGTCAATGTGACCTTGACCCTAACGATATGTGACCAGATGTGGCTCACTATGAAATTCTAACAAACGCCCCACTCAGTGTTTAAGTTTGTAAGAGATATCGTCCATAGTAAAGTTAAAGGGGCAAGCTCACATCAAAATATGTCTACAATTCAACTTTGAAGGGCTCCTCTGACCTTGACATTGAAGCGAGGTCAACCAAAATGGTATCAGAAGATAAGGCTTTCTTTTTCTTGTATACCATACAAAACTAAGCCCGCTGTTTTTAATTTGTTTTCCAGAAAACTGGCACAATGTGAAATTTTGCAGTTTTTAGACCACATTAATTCTCCCTGTGACCTTGACCTTATGGTAAGGTCAAGGTTCTCAAGTATCTTTTTTGAGCTTTTTTGGTGTTTCTTCACTTCATAGCGTTGGAGAAATATCCAAAGGTAATGTTCAGTACAGACAGATAAAGACGGGCAACGGACAACGGCTGGACGACCAGGGTGAGTATGTACGCTCACTTTTGCTACACATGCGAGTAGCGGCTATTATCCGTTGTTCACAAAACATTCCTATATAATGTTTGGAAACAATGGTAGGGATAAAAATCAACCGTTTCCAACTGTGCCAAACAATCAAAAAGACGCGTTCTATAACGGTCAAACGGTCCCTTAACAGACTTGGGCGGGGTCATCTAACGGTTGGCAGACAGCACAAACACCCTGTGACTGCTCGCAAGGAAAAAATAAATCTGGATGGCAGTATGGCTACAACTACGTCGTTTAGTGTAACCATAACCCCTGAATGTATGAACAGCAGAAAAGGCTGTCTTTGACGTCACTGTATAATAAGAAGCACAAAAGGGATTTTTTGGAACTTTCTCTTGGTTGGAGACAAACATGTCCGCAATGCATTCGTGCATCAAGCTATCCATGCAGTCGTTTATTGTTGATTCTTTAGCTCCTCTATGGCAGGGGGGTTTTCACTTTGTTTTCCTTCAATTTCACTATGGGAGTTGTTCTTAACATACGTTTGTTAAGAAAATTTTGGCTGATTGTAAAACAGCTGTAATATACGGCAGTCCAGGTTGTCCTTCAACTGTAAAAATGAAATAATGCTCTTTAAAGTATCATTTACAACAGTGGTGGCTGTTTTCACAAGTATGCTACAAAAAACACGACAATACATAATACATAAGGAAAAGCCCTATGTTTGGTCAGTTGGTGAGATAGGTAAATGTTATTTTTGTGTGACAGTTCTGATGGTTTTCAAAGGGCTAATTCTTTGCTTTTCGACATATGCCCAACTGAAAACGCTTTAGCAACTCATGTGCACATGACAACCATCTAAATAGACTACATGTTCGCAGAAAACACAATACTGATTATAGAGGGAAAAATAACGGCTCTTTTTAAAAGCACGTTTAGTAGTGAAATACTTTTAGGATTGTTTGGAATTTTTTACCAGCAGACACCCTTTCACTGCTGAGTGTCTTAGTATTGTAAGATGTGTGATTTGAATTTTGGTTTAAAGGTGCCTTTGGTTTGAACACCCCTACCCCTACGAGGCAGAAATACAAAGAAATAGAAGGAAATTGAGCCTATTTGGAACCAGACTTTAGTATGTTCCCATGGGGGGATTCACGGTGCGAATGACACTGCGTCAGCTTGTTCATTTATCTTTAATATTTTCTTCAACTTTAACTTTTAGGACCATGTATGAGGTTGTGGCAAGCTAAATACACAACACGACGACGTCTCGGAAAAATAGTAAGGATTATATAGGGAAAAACAACAGTGTCAGTTAATGTCCGTTTTGAAGGTGTTAGTGGTTGGGGATTTTGAAAAGCATCAGACATCAGGCAGATACAATCCTTTCTGCGTGTTCTGGTGCAGAAAGAGTTTTCAGTTTATACATTGGGGTGACCAGTAGATACCGTTTTACAACCATAGCCCCAAACGACATTTACAGAGCCCAAAGAAGGATTAGGGTCAATTTCAAAGCCACTTTTCCATATGAAGCGCCAACTTTATATGAAAATGTGTTTAATAAACATCAAAGGACTGAGGTTGAACTTTCTGATAAGGGACATTTTAAACCTAGTCATTGTCACTTCAACGTTCCCTTCACTAAAGTGGCTAAGATGCCTGGACTATTGTGTGTGAGAGGTGGGTGCTTGACCAGGTTGGAGTGTATCTGCCTTTTGGGCGGCTCTGTCCCTTGTGCGATCGATTTGTTAGAGGCCTCGAAAGGGGGGTTCCGCCGCAGTTGTTTTTTGTTTCTGTGTGTGTGTGCGTGCATGTTCTGTAATGTCTGGCACAAGTTGTACGGACAGTGTAGGGGACTAAATTATTTCCATTTCATTTTTTTACCATTTACTCACTACTTGATAGAGTATTGGCGTTAACCGGTTTTTACCGGTTGAAATGAGAAATACCAGAACAAAAATGGCTGTCGGTATGACCTACCGGTTGAATTTTGAACTACTGGTTTTTTTCGCTGGTGAAACAATAACACCACCTCTCTGAGTTGGACTCTTACTGGTTCCAATGACCAGCCTACTATCTTTTTCTGTATTGTTTGCATCATAAAAGGTTGCGTACATGTTTGAAAAATGTCTAGCGTCATCAATATTCATATTGTTTTTCAGAAAGGCTACTTCAAGCGACTAGCCAAAGTCCTGGAGAACGTGCTGAAGCCGCCTTCAAAGGCTGTGGGCTTTGTGTCTGAAGGCCCCCTCAAGTTCACCAGGGATGGTTCAGCTTCCCATGATTCTGAAGCTGACATTGCATCTAACTCTACACAAGAAAACGGCGCCAGTCGCAAAGGTAGCAGTGGAGTGAAGGATTCTGGGGACTCTGATGCTAACGGCAACGGTGCTTCCAGTTGTGACCATGTAAACGGGTTGCCTTGCAACGGAAACGGCAAGCATGAGGAGAATGGGTCTGTTGCCAATGGCAACGGGTCGGATGCTGACCACAATGGAAGGAATGGCAACGGCCATCAGTCAGTAGACAAGCCGGTGGGTTGAGGTTATCGATTACTGGTCAGGAAATTAGATTGGTTTGAAATTGAATGCCTCTGCCCCAAAGCGTGACGCATATCTCCTGTGCTTTGTTTTAGACCTTGTTATTTGAAATTATATACAAAACCTTTTAGCAATGTAAACATATGCGTCTGATTTGAAGGCAGAATTTCTCTGGTGGAAAAACGTGTTTATCAGGGGTGTGCACTGCTGGGGTTATTTTCCTCAGCAAAATTAATGTCATGGTCATGTCAATTTTCTGTCGCAGTAGACAATTCTTGGCATCGTTACACTGTGAAAAATGTTCAACAATTTTGGGAAAATAACTGTAAAGTTTGTGGCGATTCAGAATCAGTTTGACCAACTGACACGGACAGTTCCATACAACATTCCTGGTTAGCTTTTGCAAAAAATCCCAGGAATCATAATTACTGGCTAGCTTGAATTTTTTTAAAGCAATGCATACGGCATACACAACGTCATGAAAAAAGTGCATCGCGGTGAACCATGTCCGTGTACTGGCTCTTGCATGTCGGAACAACCTTTGGTGCAACGAAAGATTTTTTTTCATTGCCAGAGAGCAGCACCTTTGTATGTGTTTGTCGGAAAGCCAAGGGAATACATTCTTCCACACAGTGTTAGCATTTGAGAAAAAGGAGCATATCAATTTTGCTTATTCCGTACATGGTGTGGTGGGGAAAAAACCCAAGTGTCAGCCAATTTTTAAAAGCCTCTAATACGCTTTAGTTGTGCATCAACTTGATCCCTGCAAAGTGTGTTGACTGCTATAGACCGTGATATGTCTGATTATCTCCTGTTTTTGGTTCAGGACAGCATGGTGGACGCTGACAAGTTGACTCCAGCTGAAGGTGATGCCGCTGAAGACGTCGGGAAGGTCAAGGTCAACAAAAGGTTAAAAGCAAGAAACTCGTTACCTGCAGAGAACTCAGCGTCTCCTTCGAACCAAGATAGTAAGTCTGTGGCAGGAACTGTGCAAATGACTGTACTCAGTTGTCTCCCTTAACTCATGCAGGTGCAGTCGGCATTTCAGCCATATGGCTGAACAAAATCAATCAGGTTTTGCATCAACCTAAAATTGCTTGCAAATCACTCGCAGTCAGGGCAAGCTCTGCTTCATTTTTGGCCGTTTGTGACATTTTGACAAACATGCATCATCTTCTTCTTCTACCTCGCCAGTCTCATGTCAAAACTTCACTACATGGGAACAAAATACCCCTACAGCACAAGAAAACTAAATAATAATAATTGTCAGTAAGTACTGGTGTCACATGACTGATGTGAACCAGTTGATTCAGGGATGAGATTCTTCCGCCAATTGGCGGAAATCCGCCCAAAAGTTCGTCCCCAGGACCATTTTTCTGAATCGTCTAAATCCGTTGAAAAAAAATGGGGGGGGGGGGGGTAGAGTAGTTGTTGTGGTTCCATTGGATTCGATCTGTAAAGTCCTACCTACAACCCTAAAGTCGATTTTCCAGATCAAATCTCCGATAAAATAATGACAACATAACCTCCGTATCGAAGGAAGTGGACCTTCGACCCGAATATGAACTTTCCATTTGGGACTAAGTTTCCCTTTCACCGAGTGTCTTCATTCCGAAAATTCATAAACGGGCTGATTCAGCTGTCGGCTTTAGCCTGCTTAACAAAGATGGCGTCGGTGAGAACATTGACGGAAAGCGAACATGTTTTGGCGTCGGAGATCGACCAGGGTGTGAAGAATAAGTGGGTTCCGAAATGGCAGGAAGAAATCGTCACGTCTAAACTACGCGGGAGAAAACTGTCGCTCCGACTTGGAGATTCTATTAAAAAGTTGACTGTTCCGGGAAAGGCTAGATGCACGTGGTGTAATTTTGATCTAAAGTTACTTAAATTTTGCACATATGACTGACAAAATGTTGTATGCTTCTACTGCTCGGACTCATTTCCAAGTCTTTTTTTTATGGTCAAAGTGTCAAAAAATCTTCAGCTTCAGGGGGCTTCCTGACCCCCACCAGGGGCGTTGCCCCCAGACCCCCGCCAAATAATTTCCTCCCAAAACACTTTTAGGGAATCTCATCTCTGTTGATTGGCTAATGGCGATGCGCTTAAATCTGTTAGCGCACTCCAAACGCACTCTTGGAGTGCGCTAACTTTTCCACAGAGCGTATTCTTACGCCCTGTGCCAAAGCGAGACTGTACTCTCATCCTCAGAATTAATTAATGACATGTAGCTTATATTCTTCACTTTACTAAAAAATAACCATACATTTCCTGCGGCTCGAAGCAGAAGTTTTTTCCCTGACAGATCGCAGGCGCCTGTGCCACAGTTAAGCCCACTGATCTAAAAATAGAAGCGGCTGTATCTCTTCCACAAATGGTCTCTTCTCGTTTTGACTTGCAAAGATTTTTCTCATATGCCGTGTTAGTGGCATGTAGCTTATTAACCACATTACTAAATGATGAGTTAGTGTAAAATTCCCAGCGGCAAACAGAAAACACAAGTGTTATTCCGATAACGTATCAGCTAGACCAGCATTTGCCATTTGGAAGTCGACTCTGTTATAGTAGACTACACTGAAATACGACTGCATCAGTTCAGTAAATGAATGATTTCCGAATTATTATTTCAAGGCAACAACAATCGGAATCAAAAACGTGTATGGTTAACTCTTACCAGTTCGGGGGTTTTAGGGCATATTTTACAGTGCTGTTGGTGCCTTCTTGCCGAGTGGCTATCTGGGGTCATATTCTAAATGAAATATAGAAAGTTATATATCAAATGAAAGGAAAATGAATAAGCTTTTCATATTTGCAAAGAGAATTGTGCTATCTTTAAAGGTAAAAAAGGTTATGGGGGTGACAACATGATTTTTGTTGAAATTTGTACGCCCATTTTTTGGAACACGTGACAAACACAAAGAAGACTTTTTTTTGTGTTCAGTTTATTTTAGATATGCTGCTAACTGGTCTGTTTTGGCATTCATTTTACATAACATAGCAAAGTTTTATTGAGTTTTGCTGATAAACAAAAAAGTTATTGTCACCTGAATACCCCCACCCAAATTTCAAAGTTGGACGTTTCATGACATACGCATGCCTAAGGCAACAACAACAAAAAGTCTGTTTACGGTATCCCGACCGACCCTATTTTTTCGCGCGAGCCTAGACTTTTTTTTGGCATTTGGGGAGGAAAAAGTCTTTGTTTTTTGGCAAAATAACTTAAAAATATGTTTTTTTTGGGGGGGGGGAAAAAGTCCCGACCTACCGACCCTATTTTTGTGGCCAATGTTACCGTTAACAGACTATTTATTTTTGTTGGCCTAATAATGCATTCCTATAACTAACTTATAACAAAAACCCAGCTTGTTTCTGTCATAAAGTGTGTCTAACATATGAGTTTATCCACTGTCTGACCCATCCAATGTAAAATAACTAATTTTTTTTCGATAATTAGATAATTGGTCAGTGGAAAACTACAGGGGGCGGGGCAAGCTTATGATGGGTAAGGGAGCGAACTGGTAAGAGTTAAGAACGTTCTTACCATGTATAAAACTTATTACCAGCCGGCCTCATGCGTGCAGACGAGCAATTGTTGTTTTTGAAATGAGACTGCAGTGCAGTGCCGTGGTTCGATTGCCCTAGCCGCAGCAAATTAACATGTTGGGTAAATGTGAACAAACAAACGATGGGGACATAATACGTGTAGGGTTCACAGCATTCTTTCGGTTCATATATATAGTACCAGTCTCCCCGATGAGTGAAGATACAACACGAGAAACATACCACATTTACTTTGAAAATGTGCTAACCGTGGCCTTGGAGTCAATGTATTCAAAGGGCAATACTGCACAGTCAATCTGTCGAAGCTCGATGAAGGTTTCGAATCGCAAATAACTAAGAGCACAGTCCTTTCTCCGAGTTTAAATGAGGTCTCTATGAAAGATCATCACTTTTTAGCTTAACATTACACTGGAATTTACCAACAGAAATTGAAACAAGAGTTTGCGTGTGATGAAAGCATGACACACTTGAGACAGCCCACACAAAAGTAGATCTGACACAAACCTGACAACACAGTTACGCCTATCCAAATGCGCGTTGCAAAATGTGCGTTTTGAATCTTCTTTTTTCTCTGGCGGTACTGACAATATCGTTATTGAAACAATCCCAGTGCACTAAGGGATTTATAGAGCAAATCTCGAAAATAATTATTGAACTCAGCGCTATGCGCTTTGTTCAATAATGAATTTTCTTGGTTTGCTCTATAAATCCCTTATGTCTCAATAACTTAAATAATAATGACCTCTTATAAGTTATATAGCGCGAGCCACAGTATACTTCTGTACTCTCCACACTTTACAATATCAAATTACAATGCACAATATTACCAGCTATTGTGTTTTCAGCGTAGCAATAGGGCCCGATATTTAGACGAGACAAGTATAATGCCGACGAGTCTAAATATCGGACCCTATTGCTACGATGAAAACACAATAGCGTTTATATGGCTATTCTGGCATTAAATTCTGTGTTAAAATCATGTTTTTGTCAGCAACAAGTACCAGAATGGTCCATGTCATTGATTGCAGACGACGGTTCCCTTTCCGCATGAAGCCACGGAAATAACCGAACATTGAAAAACCCACGGACATGTATTACGGAGAAAACTCGAGATAACCGGATGTTTAGCATTACGTCAATATGCTAGGAATCATATGACGTATCATGCTTGCCTACGTATATTGTATGTTCGAAAGTCTGACTTCTGTTGGGAATTCGTGTGGTGAAGACTGCGGTAAATCTGTAGATGATAAGAGAACAAGGATTGTCTCAGAAGAAACGACTAAATGTTTCAGACCGGTAACTTCATTTCAACATTGCACTATACAATGGACGTTCTATGTGACAGGAGAGTTTGCTGATTTTGTGTTAAACATTGGAGAGATCTTCTGCTAGAATCAGAGATAGGTCGCTTCAGATTGCAGCTTCTGGAAATTTGCAAGGTTTGTTGCCTGTTAAAGAACTGGATTTTACACGTAATGTATGTCATGTACAGTAAGCAACAATAAAAACACACACAAAGCAAATGGCATCGTCTGTCGACTAGTCACAGAAACAAACCTGACGAGGTATGCGTGTACTTTATACACGTGGAAGAAACCGGAACCATGCGTCTTTGTTATTGACAATATGCTTTTGCATATTGAGAAAAATGGCCGACTTCCGCAGCATTATGCTTTGATGATCGGAAGAGACCATCCAATCACAGCCCCCGAATTCCCCCACGTGTTCATCAGAATAGCTATATAAACACATAACAACATAAATAGAAATAAGGCTGGTATGGGATTTCGTATTAGTACACACCTCGTATCAGGACTCGGCCCTCAAAGTCCTGTAAATGGTGTACTCATAGCTGCCAACCCTCCCTAGAAAAACGGGAAATTCCCGATTTTATGTCCAGTCCCGGATTTTCCCGAATAGTGCAACAGTTTCCTGATTAAAATTTTTTCGAGTATAGTTATATAATGACTGGAGTGTATTTTCAAGCGCCTGTACTTGGCGTAGTTTCACTTCTGAACTCTCGTTCAGCGCGAGGCTTCGTCACACAAACGCTGTGATCAAAATCGAAACTAAACGAGAGTAGGCGAGATTTGTGGCTAGCGCATGCGCTTCAGTCGAATGTGGATGAGAAGCAGAAGAAGAAGCAGCAGCAGACGACCACAAAATGAAGAAAACAACGGTCCAGCGGCCGAAAGTCGGCCCGAAAGTTCTTGTAAAATTTCAAAAGAGTTACAAACAAGAGTATGACTTCATCTCCGAATCGACAAGACGCGGCATACATTTCACGTTTTGCACCAAGTGCCGCGAAGATATCAGCATCGGACATGGAGGCATTCAAGAACAGCAAAACATGAACGGAACCGGGGGACAGCCGTCGAGAAGACGAGAAAGATTACCCAACTGTTCGCTTCAGACGTCGATGTTCGAACTATGAACGCTGATCCGTGCCAGTTATGCTGTTGTGAACTGTGATGGCAACAGCAATCTCCTTCATACCCCTGGAAGGTGTAGTGTGTTGTGACTTTTGGATTGTGAAATAAACTCAAGGAAGTAACTAACATGAACTATGATTTTGGTGCTGTTGTGAACTGTGATAGCAAAAGATATCTTCCCCCACACAATTGGAAGATGTGAGTGTCAAGAAGTATGAAATACTGTAGAAGGAAGCTTGACGTGCATTGGTAAGTCACCGTACATCTACTCTCTCTCCAGCTCATTCTTCCTTTTTTGTGACAAAATTTGCTGCCAGAAACTGGCAGTTATAATCCTTAGAATGCACCAGATTGCACCAATTTGCATCCTTTTTTTCAAAAAATTTCAGGAGGGGGATGCCCCCGGACCCCCCTAGTATTCTAGGCGCTTTGCGCCGTCGGCTCGGCGCTTTGTGCCGAGACGCTCATTCCTCCCTATTTTTATCTGGGAAAAGTTGGCAGCTATGTGTACTCGCCTTTGGCTAGTAATTCTGAAAATTTACTTGCCAGAGAGAAAACTTTCTTGCCAAACCAACAATTTGTTTCAGCAATTTGGCGAGCAAATGAGCTACTTGCCAATTACATGTTTTTACTCGCCATGGCGAGTAAAATACTCGCCACTTTCAGGCCTGAGACTGCTAAGTGATTCTGTGGTGTGGATTTGTTCAGGTCCTCCGCGGCGCAAGGGGAGGTCAGCAGCGGTGTCCAATGGTCAACAACCCAGCATCACCTCAATGTTCGGACCCAGGTAGGGGTTGGGGGGAGTGCTCAGTTTGCTAGTTGTTGGTGTGTGCAGTGTAAATCCCCTTTTGCGACCCAGAGAAAGGGAATTGAAGCTGAATTTGTGTGTGCTGAGGGGTAGAGATGAGAAGAAGAACATCAAATCAAATTTTATTTTACGAAGGGTGTGGCATAAGCAATACAAAGAAAGCTTTTTTTCAACCAACCCTCGCCCAGAGAGGAACTTCTCTTATCATATTTACACACGTACAAACAAAAACAAAAAAATTAAAGAAGGAAGAGAGAGAGAGATTCATAACTTAATTAAAAAGGTGATGATTTTCGGCAAAACCTAATCTTAAAACCATTTTAAAAATAGCTTGCATCAACAACTACTGATCAGATTTTCTTGTTCAAGAGGTAGTGTAGCAAGAGGTAGTGTAGCAAGAGGTAGTGTAGCAAGAGCAATTAATGAAGAAGCTTGAAAGAGTAGTAGTTTTAAGTAAGTTTTTTCACTTTCTGTAAAAGCAACTTTTCAATAAACACTTCTGTCTTGACAGTTCCGCCAAGAAGAAGAGAGACGTTGAGGAACCCATGGGCATGGCAACAGAAGCCGATGAAGAGAAGTGTGAGACGAAGGTGACGGAGGAGGGGGGAGTGACGGAGGAAATGGACGAAGACCTGCCGGCAAGCAAGCGGCAGAGAGTGGAGGGCGAGGAGCACAGGTCAGTTGCCGTAAATCATTATTGCTGTTGTATACTTGCGTAGTTGTCTTTGCCGAATTGAGGACAGGCTTCAGGAATCATGCATTTCATTTTAGCGATTCTCTGTCATCCCTGTGTAGTCTTATGAACCATGCATTTCGTGTTATTTAATCTCTGCGCTCCCTGTGTTGTATGACGTCAGAGAGGTGAAAGTGTCGCTGCCCCCGCCCAAAGTACAGGCACGCTGCTCGGAATGCAAACAGGTGCTAGAGGATCCTGAGCTCAAGTTCTTCCAGGGCGACTCCAATGAAGCGGTACGTTTCACACCACCACCAGACTTGTTGAATGACTATTTTCCAGGGGTTGGAACCCTAGCAGACCTGGCCGGAGGTGCACGAGAAAGGGACCAACCGGGAGGGAGTCAGCCGCTGGTGGTGTTGGATTGGGTGAAATTAAGATTTGTTGTGATTTGAACGAATCAGACCCCACAGTTTGCTCTTGCCCGTTTGAGTTTCACCCACTTTCGCTTCGTGCAGCTCGGTCCATCCCTTGTCGTTAAAAAGTTCTTTATTCATATAATAAGTTCTTTATGCATATAATAAGTTCTTTATGCATATAATAAGTTCTTTATGCATATAATAAGTTCTTTATTCATATAATAAGTTCTTTATTCGTATATAAGTTCTTTATTCATATAATAAGTTCTTTATTCATATAATAAGTTCGTTATTCATATAATAAGTTCTTTATGCATATAATAAGTTCTTTATTCATATAATAAGTTCTTTATTCATATAATAAGTTCTTTATTCATATAATAAGTTCTTTATTCATATAATAAGTTCTTTATTCGTATATAAGTTCTTTATTCATATAATAAGTTCTTTATTCATATAAAAAGTTCTTTATTCATATAAAAAGTTCTTTATTCATATAAAAAGTTCTTTATTCATATAATAAGTTCTTTATTTGTATATAAGTTCTTTATTCATATAAGTTCTTTATTCATTTAAAAAGTTCTTTATTCATATAATAAGTTCTTTATTCATATAATAAGTTCTTTATTCATATAATAAGTTCTTTATTCATATAATAAGTTCTTTATTCATATAATAAGTGTTCTCTGTCAGCTTAGAAGACCACTGGGTCAAAGTACCATAAATGTCACGTTTTTGTTTTTTGTCCTAATTAAACATTCCAATTTCTTCTTCTTCTTCTTCTTCTTCTGCGTTCGTGGGCTGAAACTCCCACGTACACTCGTGGTTTTGCACGAGTGGAATTTTACGTGTATGACCGTTTTTACCCCGCCATTTAGGCAGCCATACGCCGCTTTCGGAGGAAGCATGCTGGGTATTTTCGTGTTTCTATAACCCACCGAACTCTGACATGGATTACAGGATCTTTTTCGTGCGCACTTGGTCTTGTGCTTGCGTGTACACACGAAGGGGGATAAGCCACTAGCAGGTCTGCACATAAGTTGACCTGGGAGATCGGAAAAATCTCCACACTTAACCCACCAGGCGGCCGCGGCCGGGATTCGAACCCTCAACCTTCCGCTTTGGAGGCCGACGTCTTACCACCACGCCACAGCGTCCGTCAAAACATTCCAATGACTACCATTCTCGTGTTTAAATTTTTTTTTTTTTTTTAAGACCTGGTTCTGTCAGTGTTGTTACAAGGAGGGTTTCACTGTTAATATGTTGTTGTTGTGACAGGTGGAGGAGTTCATAGCACTGGTGGACCCCAAGCTACAGCTGTTCACTGGGGAGGAAGAGATGACGGAAAGTTACGATGACCGTCCCCAGCACAAACTGACTCACTTCACGTACGTATGCAGGGGTCGGTGGAGAGTGTTACAAATAGCACCATCAGGTTTTATTTTCACTGGGGGGGGGGGGGCTTGGAATCATTTAAATTAACACAATCAAGTTAAGGGCAGGTGGGCCAGTGCACTATGTTTTTTTTTATTTTAATGTTTTATTTTGTTTGAATGTTATTTTATGAAAGAAATGAATAAACAATGACAAAGAATAGTCACTTTTTGTATTTTGGGTTGCTGGTTTTTATATTTAGTCAAGTTTTGACTAAATATTTTAACATCGAGGGGGAATCGAAACGAGGGTCGTGGTGTATGTGTGTCTGTGCGTGTGTGTGTGTGTGTGTGTGTAGAGCGATTCAGACTAAACTACTGGACCGATCTTTATGAAATTTGACATGAGAGTTCCTGGGTATGAAATCCCCGAACGTTTTTTTCATTTTTTTGATAAATGTCTTTGATGACGTCATATCCGGCTTTTCGTGAAAGTTGAGGCGGCACTGTCACACCCTCATTTTTCAACCAAATTGGTTGAAATTTTGGTCAAGTAATCTTCGACGAAGCCCGGACTTCGGTATTGCATTTCAGCTTGGTGGCTTAAAAATTAATTAATGACTTTGGTCATTAAAAATCTGAAAATTGTAAAAAAAAAATAAAAATTTATAAAACGATCCAAATTTACGTTCATCTTATTCTCCATCATTTGCTGATTCCAAAAACATATAAATATGTTATATTCGGATTAAAAACAAGCTCTGAAAATTAAATATATAAAAATTAATATGAAAATTAAATTTTCGAAATCAATTTAAAAACACTTTCATCTTATTCCTTGTCGGTTCCTGATTCCAAAAACATATAGATATGATATGTTTGGATTAGAAACACGCTCAGAAAGTTAAAACAAAGAGAGGTACAGAAAAGCGTGCTATCCTTCTGAGCGCAACTGCTACCCCGCTCTTCTTGTCAATTTCACTGTCTTTGCCGTGAGCGGGTGACTGACGATGCTACGAGTATGCGGTCTTGCTGCGTTGCATTGCGTTCAGTTTCATTCTGTGAGTTCGACAGCTACTTGACTAAATGTTGTATTTTCGCCTTACGCGACTTGTTCTTCATTAACATCATGATGGCTGCTGCTTACTAATCAGATGTATCAAGAACTATCTGCAGGCTTGAGATTTCTATGCAGATATACAATTTAATATAAACTTCAAAGCCCCAACTGAAATTTGTTTGGATTTTTTTGTCAGTCACAATCGACCCTGAACTGTAAGTATAAACCACAGATCTTGATTTCTTGTGTGTGTGTGACAAGAATAGTCACTGGCTTCAATGGGGGTCTGTTGGAGAGGTGTGACTTCGTTCCTTGATATCTTGTCCTTGCTTTGCAGCGTCTATGACAAGAATCGTCACCTGACCGGCTTCGACGGAGGTCTGTTGGAGAAGAACAAGGAACTGTTTATCAGCGGTTTTCTGAAGCCGGTCTATGAAGAGGATCCCAGTATTGAAGGTGGGAACAGACACAGTGTTGTGGGGGGGGGGGCTTGACTTTTTGTTGGGTGTTTACATTCCAAACTCTGTAAATTTAACGTGGGGTCATCTTGACTGATATATATGTCAGTACTGAGTTTTTCATTTGTGAACTGTAGAATAAAAGTCTTCTTAACTTTGCTTGTCTGATTAGTGTCAATACAGTCATCTATCTACAATTGTTTTCTGTTATTGAATCAATGTTTTACACTGCAACTTATTTCAAACGAGTGGCACGGAGTTTCAGAATTTCGGGATGTTGCCCCCAACAGAGTTCTCCAGCAAATTTACTGAAATAACCACAAAAGTTTAAGCAGTTTTTAAAAAAGTTTTAGGCAGTTCTTGACGTCACTTTTTCCCAGCCATGAAATTGCAAAAATAGACACAACAGTTGTTTCATTGTATTATTTAGTATTTCCTCAATCCAACAGTATATAGATATGACATGTTTGATAGTTTTATGCAAATTCAGTTCAGTCTTTGCATGCTTTGCGGAGACCGACTTGACCCATCTTTTGTCCACGGCTTTCGGTGATGACTGATTCCAGATCTTCAGTAACACTTTCGTAGTTTCAGGCCAACAGAATGTTTTGATATCCCTTTCAGCAACTTGGTTTTTGAGTCACTTGAGAAAAAGTGACTATGTAATCGGTCAGTGTTAGTCTGTCCGGCCGGCCGTCCGGCCGTCCGTAGACACCACCTTAACGTTGGACTTTTCTCGGAAACTATCAAAGCGATCGGGCTCATATTTTGTTTAGTCGTGACCTCCAATGACCTCTACACTTTAACGATGGTTTCATTGACCTTTGACCTTTTTCAAGGTCACAGGTCAGCGTCAAAGGAAAAATTAGACATTTTATATCTTTTCTCGGAAACTATCAAAGCGATCGGGCTCATATTTTGTTTAGTCGTGACCTCCAATGACCTCTACACTTTAACGATGGTTTCGTTGACCTTTGACCTTTTTCAAGGTCACAGGTCAGCGTCAAAGGAAAAATTAGACATTTTATATCTTTGACAAAGTTCATCGGATGTGATTGAAACTTTGTAGGATTATTCTTTACATCAAAGTATTTACATCTGTAGCCTTTTACGAACGTTATCAGAAAAACAAGGGAGATAACTAGCCTTTTCTGTTCGGCAACACACAACTTAACGTTGGGCTTTTCTCGGAAACTATAAAAGTGACCGGGCTCATATTTTATGTGAACGTGACTCATTGTGTTGTGAATAGCAATTTCTTCCTGTCCATCTGATGCCTCATATAATATTCAGAACTGCGAAAGTGACTCGATCGAGCGTTTGCTCTTCTTGTTGTTTTATTTTATAGTTTTTCTTTCTTTTTGTTTTTACATGAACAATTGTTTATATGTACACAGGTGGTATCCCCTGCAAGGAGATCGGACCCATCAACGAATGGTGGACGGCAGGTTTTGATGGGGGAGAAAACGCTCTCATCGGAATCACAACAGGTATGAACAGACCGTGCAATTCAGTGTGTGTTGTTCCCAGGCCTCCGTCTTCAGTTGTTGACGCATACTTTTTTTTATCTGAAGCATTGTTCTGACCCTAGGTCGGTCGACTGTCCGTTAATTTGACATGTAGGAGATTTTCTTCTCTCTATTGTTGACAGTGTATGTGTTGTGTTATAACTTGTGTGTTTAATGAATCTTTTTTTTTATCCCAATTCTTGACAGCTTACGCTGACTACTACCTCATGGCTCCGTCCCCTGCTTTCGCCCCTTTTATGGACGGGGTGAAGGTCAAATGTCACATGTCGAAGATTGTTATCGAGTTTCTTCAGAACAACCCGGACGCCACTTATGAGGACTTGCTCAACAAGTTGCAGGTGTGTTTGTGTGTGTGTGTTCGAGTGTGCTTCAGACCTGGGAACCCATACAATTTCATCGCATTTTGTATGGACAAGTGTCTAGAATACGATCAGTACTGTCAGTGGAGAAAAAATACAAGACAAATTCCTAGACTACTTTTCTTGGGAAGCGCATCCTGAAGCCGATCCAGTATTTTGACACATGATTACAGTTTTTGTCAGTTAACATTAAAAGAAGCATATGTTTTAAACGTATTGGTAAACTTATTTCACTGTGTGATGGACGCGTGTGAAGCATGTTTGAATCATGGACACATGTTCAAATACTGTATTGAGAATACATGTACTCCAAGTGCTAAACAGGGGTTCCCATGTCTGTAGAATGTATATATATTTGATATTATGTTAAAAACAATTTTTTTTTAATTGGATCGTTGGAGTAAAGGGTTAATAAAAGAAAAGATTATTCAGTCTGCAGGTATTTTTTTTAATTGTTTAATAATTTAACAGACAATAAGGCAACAAGATTTCCTGTTTATAGTACAGGGTATAGCACCTAGTGAACGCCCACCCCCAACTTTTGGGCAAAATTGGTGCATAAGTGGGCGTATACCAGGTAGTTTATGGTACACAACAACAAACATAAAACATGAAGAGATGTGTTGATGGTGGAGGACAGAAAAATGAAACTTGCTCTTGGTGTTATTTCGCAGACCACTGTGCCACCTGCAGGCATTTCCAGCTTCACAGAGGACTCCCTGCTGAGACACGCGCAGTACATCGTGGACACGGTAGGTTGAGTGTGGAGGGTTCGTACAGGTCCTTGAAATTCTTGAAAGTGCTTGAATTTGGAGGGGTTAGTTTCAAGGCCTTACAAGTGCTTAAAAAACAGGCAAGGTACTTGAAAGTCCCTAAAAACTCTAATGCTGCAAACCGATTACACAACAACCACCCACAATAAACAATTGCAATGATTTATTATTTGATAACCTCAAATAAAAAGTTGAACAGTCACCTACAGTCCCTTTTGAGTCTGTCTGCTTCAAAACCATCGTCTGCTACGAATCTGTCCCCTTCAATGATTTAAATCGGCATGCGGGAAGGTGCAGACCTGTTTACACTACACATTGAGCGTAGTAAACTACGAATTTGAATAATATACTACGCAACTACGCAAGTCTGTCGTTTTCTACGCAAACGGTATTTACACCTGTTCCTTGTCCCATTGTGCTCTCACACCGCCCCGTCCCTGCACGCAAACGGTATTGTTTCGGCTACGCATATCACAATCCGTAATTTTCTTCATCTCCCTTGACCGATCCATTTTCCAATCCATGTTTTCGGCCAGCAGTCGTTTGGTGCGTGCAGCGCGTAAAGCGCCCACGGGCGTTGCGTTGTAGCTTGTTAATGCCGAATAGGCTTCTCCAAGCAAATGCCGGGCACAACTGAAAGCGTTACTGCCAAACCATGCGGGCGTTTCGACACAATGGCTGAACGCAGAGCACACGAAAGTGAAGATGAGAACTGTGAAGAAAATGACTCCGAAAGGCCACTGACCAAAAAGAAAAAGACGAGCAATGCGCCGAACCAAGTCTTTCTGCCAAAATATCATCAGGACTACCCATGCCTTGTCTTCGCGGAAAGGAAAACATCATGCTCATTGCACTGTCTGCAATTCCCATTTTTCCGTCAGTCAATCAATACATGTGGTAAAAAGTAGCAATCATTGTTCTTGTTGTTGTGATAGGTCGACGAGAAATTCTACACATTCAATTACAAAACTACACATTTGCCTCATTTTGCTCCCAGAAAATACACATGCAATGTTTTAGGGGTAAACAGGTCTGGAAGGTGGTATAATAACTAACGAGTGTTTCATTGCAAGCGTTGAAGGTAAGAGGGTGTCTGATTTTCTCGTCAGAAGGTCTTGAAAGTCCTTGAAACGTCCTTGAATTTTAGAACAAAAAAACTACAAACCCTCTGTGTGTGTGTGTGTGTGTGTGTGTGTGTGTGTGTGTGTGTGTGTGTGTGTGTGTGTGAGAGACATGCACAGTACGTTGTGGACACTGTACGTTGAGTATTTGTAACAAACATTTAATATCATATTCTTACTCCGAATCACATTAGCATTGAGTCACCTGAGATGCTTATCACTGAAAAACGCTTACCCGGCTAAAGAATTTAAAGGGAAGCAACCCCATCACCAAAACGAAAGTGAAAGTAGCTTTGGTAATGGGCCAGTACACCGGGAGTTACCTCCCATACGGGTGTATGCCACGTCACTTCCTCTAGGAACACGTGCCTATTATCATACGTCTTTTTCACCTCGGAGAGGACGGTTCACTTTTTGACGCTCTGTGGCTGACCTTGTGTGTTTGAGTGACACCCGCCGGCCACGTTACCCAGCTTGTCTGCTCGCCTTGCCTACAGTTTGGTGAGCTCGTTCCCGTTTGTTGTTGGTTGTTTGCGCTGTTTCGTTACTGTACGTTGTCCGTTTTTTACGGACTTGTGTGTCAGTGACTTGCGTGTTTCGCCATTTTGTTGTGTGAGTTAGTTAGCTAACTCGTGTGACTTTGCTAGTAGCTCTGCGTGCCCTCTTTCTGTTTGGGCAAGTGTAGCTTTAGTATTTTGTTGACGCGTAAGCGTGTGTGTTTACTGTGTTTTCAGTCGTTTTGACTTACGTTTCAGTAAATCTTTTTACTTTGCCACGTGTTGTTGACGTTTGTGTCAGTGTCTTGCGTGTCGCCATTTTGTTGTGTGAGTTAGTTTTCTAGCTCGTGTGACTTTGTTTGTAGCTCTCCGTGCCTCTGCTTGTGGGGCAAGTTTAGCTATAGTATTTTGTTAACGCATTAGTGCGTGTGTTTACTGAATTTTCCAGTCGTTTAGACTTATGTTTCAGTAAATTTTTTCGCGTTGCCACGTGTTGTTGTCAACATGTCTGATTCAGACAAGCGCCGTGGCAAGTCGGACCCCAAGGGGAAAATTAAGGCTAAGTCTTCCTCTTCCAAAGCAACGTTACTTGTTACAGACCAAGAGCGTAACACTTTGTTGGCTGTACCAATTTCGGCGCCTAGCGCTGTTACTACTTCTGCTTCTTTTGCGGCGCCTAGCGCTACTGTTACTTCTGCACCTGTCTCTACATCGGAGACTTCGTCTTCTTTGTTAGCACCTGGACAAGGTGCGTTGGTTTCCTCTCTGTTAAAGTCACTGGTTCCAGAAATCCGCAGCTTGGTGCAGGCAGAATTTCAGCGTTCCGTCGCCAGCAGTTCGGCGTTTCCGGCATCTGGCAGTGACGTCCGGGCATTGGCTTCCGTGTCTTTGTCCTCCACTTCCGGCTTGGAGCAGCGTCCTCCCTCTTCAGCGTCGGTTGGTAAGCAGAGCTGGTCCGATAGCCCTCGTGAGGCGCCTGGACGTTCTCCTTCGGGGGACAGCTCTTTCGCATCGGGTCACGACCGATACCTTGCTGATCTTTCATTTCCGGCGATAACCTACGAGGCCCCGGACTTGTTCGAACAGCGGCGGCAGTCGGTTTCGACTGCCGCATTTCCGGCACTTGCCGGAAGTGATGATCCGTCCGCTCCGGCACGCTACGGCGGTCGCGGCAGGATGGAGTATTCACTGACTTCCGGTCCTTCCGGATCGCGAAGTCAACCAGTGCAGTCTTCACTTCCGCATTTTGCGGTTCCGTTGACTACACTTCCGGTTTCGGCCGGAAACGCTTCTTCCTCTTCTGGTGGTTCCTTCCGGATACCAGATAGTGGATTACAGCGTGCGCCTTCCGGCTTTCAAGCGCCTAGGCTTGAGCAGGCATCACTCCACTCAGTCGGGGGAGTGACGTCAGCTCATCCAGCTCCGGTTTTTGCGGATGGTCGTCCTGCTTACCCTTTACCTTCACAGGGTTTTGGGCGGCAGGATGACGTTAGTGCTCAGGCTTTTCCGGTTTCCGGTTTGCCAGGGCATGCTTCTGCTTCCGGAACTGGTGACTTCGGTCATGGTTCCACGTGTGACTATTCTGATGCTCCATCAGTGGTCAGCGAGGAGTCGCGGGGCGTGTTTCCGTCGAAGCTCAAGTCTGTTCTTGACGTCGCGGCGGAAGTAACGTCTCGTTATTTTCCTGAAGGGGTGGTGGCTGCGGACTCTTCCGCATCATTCGTTCCTTCTGCCATGGCGGACTTCCGGCCGGCACAGGAGGATGTTTCTTCCTTCCGGTTCGCCGAGTCTCCGTCAGTGGCTTACCAACTTTCGCATTCACTGGTTCGTCCAGCACATGCGGGGAGTGGTATTCGGCCAGTGCCTGTTCCGTTACTGCTTCCTTTTGGTCCAGTTCCGGAATCAGCTCAGCAGTGGGTGGCTTCAGCTGCCCAAGCCTCTTCCTTCGTGCCTACGGCCAATAGGAAGCTTGGCATGCCCAATCAGAGCCAGAATTGGCTGGCGTCTTTTGCACTCCCTAGGGCTACCCTTCCGGTTTCCCGGGAATTGCTGCCTCTTCTGACTAAACCGATCAAGCGTGATTCGGTTTTGCCGGTTTCCGAGGCTTCCCTCCTCTCTGCTGAGGAGGTTGGACGTCGGCAGATCGAACTGTCCTCCATTGCGGAGACTCTCGTTCGGGCTCTGTCTCGGGCATTGACCGATTCGCTAGTTCCTTTCACTCTCAGTGAAGAACAGAATGCGGACGATGTCTCTGCGCTTTTGACCGCATTGGCCAAGGTCAATGAGGAACAATTGCGTCTTTCCTCCCTGCAGTACACCCAAGCGGTACTCTGCAGGAGGGATCTCTTCCTCTCGCAGTCCCAATTCACGGAGCTGGCTACTAGGGAGACCTTGAGAGTCTCCCCGGTCTCAGAGGAGTCTCTCTTCTGTCCGCTGGCACTGGATGCCAGACAGAAGGAGATTCAGTCAAACAAGGACAGTCAGTTCCTTGACTACACTCTGAAGGGGGTGAAACAGTCTCAGCCTTCTAAACAGAAGCAGGCTCAGACATCGTCTAACCCCAAGCCAGCTCAGAAGCGGCAGGCTTCGCCGGCCGCTCGTGGTGGGAAGAAGAGGACGGCATCGGGGAGGGGGCGTGGCGGCTCTGGAAGTAAGCCACACCCCCAATGAAGCGCTCCCGATCTCACCTCCCTCCCGCCCTCCACCTTGGTGATGGCGGGAGGCCCCTCCCGGGCACTTTCTCGTTGGATGTCGGTAGTAGACAGCCAATGGATTGTGGGAGTGGTGAGTTCGGGCTTCCGTCTACTCTGGCGGGAGGAAAAGGCGCCTCTTACCCGAGTGCCTCCGCGGTTCAAGCCCCCCTTCTCGCAGGAAGCACGTTCCGTCTTGCAGTCGGAAATTGCCTCCCTGGAGCAGAAGGGCGCGGTGGAGAGAGTTCGGGTCCACAGCTCCCTGGGATTTTACGGGCGTCTGGTCGCTGTTCCCAAAGCATCAGGAGGATGGCGTCCCGTGTTGGATTTATCTCTCCTCAATACTTTCTTGAGGGAGATAAAATTCAAGATGGAGACGCCAGCCTCTGTCCGAGACTCTCTCCGCCCAGGAGACTGGGTGACCTCGATCGATCTCACGGACGCATACTTTCACATTCTTATGCATCCGACCGACCGGAAATGGCTTCGTTTCCGGTGGGGAGATCAGATCTACCAGTTTCGCGCACTCCCTTTCGGGCTGTCTCTCGCACCGTGGATTTTCACCATGGTGGTGAGACAGGTCTGTGCACTGGTGAGGTCCCAGGGTATCCGTCTGCGGGCTTATCTGGACGACTGGCTCATCATGAACCAGTCCCAGAGCGGCTGTTCGCAGGATACCCTGACGGTTCTTCGAGAATCCAACTGGTTGGGGTTCTCGATCAACCGGGTAAAGTCGGAGCTGACCCCGTCACAGACATTCACTTATCTGGGGATGTCTTTCGACACGGTCGCTTGGACTGTCCAGCCTTCTCAGAGAAGGGTGGACAAGCTCCAAGCTCAGATTCGCTCCACTTTACCTCTCCTGATGGCTTCCATCCGCTCGCTCGCCTCCATCTTGGGGCAGATGGAGTCTATGGCTCTTCTGGTTTCACTGGGCCGGGTCCACAAATGTCCGCTTCAGTTCGCGCTGAAGCCGTTTGTGGACTCTCCTCTGGTGGACTGGGACGCCCTCATCCCTTTGCAGGGATGGTTCCAGTCTGCGACCCTTCCGTGGTTGCACACGGAGTGGGTCTGCAGAGGTGTTCCGATCGTCGTGCCCCTCCCCGACCTGGACCTCTTTACAGATGCGTCCAGGGAGGGTTGGGGGGCACATACAGATCTTCAGACTCCTCCCTTTCCGTTACTCAGCCGAGTAATCCGGAAAGCGGAGATGGAGGAGCCGGCCCTTCTTCTTCTGGTCGCTCCTCTGTGGCCGTCGCAGGTCTGGTTTCCAGATCTTCTTCGGCTTGCCCAAGGGCCCCCCATTCCTCTCGCACTCGTGCGAGGGGAACTAGTGCAGCCCCGAACAGGCATTCCACACGAGGAGCCCAGTCTTCTGAAGCTTCACGTGTGGAAGTTGTTCGGGACTCGCTGAAGCGCTCTGGGGCGTCGTCTTTGACTCTGGACTTGGTGGCTCGCTCGCATAGAGCGTCCACCTCTTCAGTTTATGCTTCCCACTGGAAGGCATGGACTGCCTGGTGTTCAGCTAGAGGGGTGAGTTCGGTGGCTCCGCGCTCTATTCAGGTCGCTAACCACCTCTCTTTCATGTCTTCACAGGGCGCCTCAGTCTCCTCGTTGAGGGTCCGGCGCTCCGCTATCTCGGCGACTCTTCAGCAGATTGGTCGTTCTGTTCGAGTCGGGGGCGTTATAGCTGCAGTCATTAAAGGGGCTGCTCTTAAGGAAGCTAAAGCTCGTTTGCCCGCTCCCAAGTGGGACTTGTTTTTAATCCTGGAATTCCTTCGTTCTGCGGATTTTGAGCCTTTAAGCGAGGCCAGTCTGTTCAATGTCACTCGCAAAGCGCTGTTTCTCCTTTTGTTGGCTACGGCCCGACGGGGTAGCGAGGTCCACGCCCTGTCGGGTCAGCCTGGAGATATCTCCTTTGAGCCGGACGGTTCCGCATCTTTGCGTTTCCGGCCTGATTTCCTGGCCAAGAATCAGTCTCCGGGGCAGGCCTCTCCGCTGGTTAGAGTTAAGGCTCTGACCAGCGCGTTGGCCCCGGGTGACCCCGATTCGGTCAATTGCCCTGTGAGGGCACTTCGTCTGTACTTAGCCCGGACTCAGCCGATTCGGTCTAGTTCTCAGAAGTTGTTGTTTATCTCTCTCCTTACTAGGCGCGAGAAAGATTTGTCGAAGGTAACGTTGGCCCGGTGGGTGTCCTCGCTCATCAAGCAGGCTTATGAGTGGAGGCGCACAAAGAGGGGGGGGGTTATGCCCTCCTTGCCACTTGACTCGGCCCGAGCCCATGAGACGAGGGCGTGGGCATCCTCTCTGGCAGTTCTGCGCTCCAGACGTCTAGAGGAGGTGCTGACAACTGCGTATTGGCGTTCCGAAGATGTTTTCATAAACTTTTATCTTCGGGACGTCACAGCTCTTCGACAGGATGGCTCCAGAGGCCTTCCAGCGCTCATAGCAGCAGGCCAGTTCCTGTCCAGAACTTGATGGTGAGTTTTGATTCATTTCTAGCCCACCGCCTTGTTGATGTTATCTGCTAATGTGATTCGGAGTAAGAATATGATATTAAATGGAAAATTTCCTAAATAAATTATCATTTAATTAATATACTTACCCGAATCACATACTGTATTCCCTCCCACCTGCCCCGCTTATGGTTTTAAGATTTTTTAAAGCCGTATGATAATAGGCACGTGTTCCTAGAGGAAGTGACGTGGCATACACCCGTATGGGAGGTAACTCCCGGTGTACTGGCCCATTACCAAAGCTACTTTCACTTTCGTTTTGGTGATGGGGTTGCTTCCCTTTAAATTCTTTAGCCGGGTAAGCGTTTTTCAGTGATAAGCATCTCAGGTGACTCAATGCTAATGTGATTCGGGTAAGTATATTAATTAAATGATAATTTATTTAGGAAATTTTCCAAACAAAAACCCTTGGCGCAACCTACTGACCCTTTTTTTGTGTGGACACGTTACCCTAAACCAACATTTTTGGGGGGTCCTAACAAAATCTTGGGCGAGGTTCTAGGACTAGATTCATTGTAGGACTAGATTCATCGTAGGACTAGATTCATTGTAGTACTAGATTCATTGTAGGACTAGATTGATTGTAGGACTAGATTCATTGTAGGACTAGATTCATCGTAGGACTAGATTCATTGTAGGACTAGATTCATCGTAGGACTAGATTCATCGTAGGACTAGATTCATCGTAGGACTAGATTCATTGTAGGACTAGATTCATTGTAGGACTAGATTCATCGTAGGACTAGATTCATTGTAGGACTAGATTCATTGTAGGACTAGATTCATCGCAGGACTAGATTGATTGTAGGACTAGATTCATTGTAGGACTAGATTCATTGTAGGACTAGATTCATCGCAGGACTAGATTCATCACAGGACTAGATTCATCGCAGGACTAGATTCATTGTTTTCATTTTCATGTGTGCACAGGTTCAGAACTACGATGAGCAGGGTGATGACGATGAAGCTCTCCTCATCACCACACCGTGCATGAGGGCCCTCATCAAATTGGCCGGCGTCACACTCGGGAAGAGGCAAGTGTCTCGCACACATGTACAGTCGTATGCAGTTAAAGCTTTTTATTATTTTTAATTTTTAATTTAATCACATATTCTTACTCCAATTCTTATGAATGCATTGACTTTAGTCCCACATGCTAGATGTCGAAAAACCTCTCAAATTACCTGCCCTTAGTAGGGTGGTAACCAAGCTAAAAGCGACGCCATAGCCGTTGCTATGGCCTGACCTTGCTCGGTTACCCATAACACCCTGCGCACCACGTGAGCGCTAGCATCCGTAATGTTCATTCTCGACTTTCGACAACACACGGTGGACGTGTCCGAATTTCGCTCTCACTTTTGGCCTTCACATGCCTGCTCGTCCGTGAGACTAGCCGGTTCTTGGGGGTCTACCTGTCCGTCTACCTTTTGGTGAGATCTTTCCTTTTTACGTTTGGAATGTAAATGTTGATAGCTTTGTTTTGAACACGCACGCAGATAATTTTGTTCTGGGTGACTGTTTTCGCCGGTCTTAAAATGGCCGACAACAAAGCTAAACTGAGTGCGAGACTGGAAGGTGACAAGGCTCTTAGCCCAGTTAAGAAAGCTAAAGCTAAGAGTAAAGCCAAGAGCGTTGATTTGCCTATTATGCGGGTAGAAGATCCGTCAAATAGCACTTCGTTTGATGTTCCTATCCCTCCGAGGACGGGTTCCGTTCGCTCACAGCTCGCGTCCCCTGATAGGGGTGAGGAGCCGGGGCCTTCAGCCCTGGGCTCGTTGAAGTCCGAATTGTTTGATTTTATTTCTCAACAGTTTGCGTCTCGCTCTGGGGTCCCTCCTCTGCCTCCGGCGGTAGGGGATCCTTCCTCCCTGGCTCGGCTGGGGTCGTCGTCGTCGTCGACTATGGCGACTCCCGCGGATGGGGGGGGTGGCCGGGCGGCCATTTCTTCTGCGCACTTGCTTGGTGCACCTGACCAGTTCGGGCCTTCCCTCTCTGCCTCTGGTAGTGCTGCGGTTGCGCTCGAACACTCTCTCCGTAAGGAGAGGGGGTCTGCTTCCTCTCTTTTTCTTCCCGCTCAGCTTGCTTTTAGCAACACTGCAGTGGGAAGTCAGCTCTCTCCCCGGGTGGGAGAGGGAGAGAGGGGGCATGGTAAGTCACAGCCTGGGCTTGGTCCCACCTTGCCCCACTGGGGGCAGGGGGCTGTGTCAGCGTCTCACTCTTTCCCACCCACTGGGCGGGACTGGGTGGGGGCTGGTGTAGCGGCTCACCCTTTCTCGCCCGCCGGGCATGATCGGGTGTCCGCTGTTGGACTGGCGTCTCAGTCAGTGCCGCTATTGTCCACTGCTAGCAGCCGCCCCTCTCCCCAGCAGGGGTGGTGGGGTGGTGGGGCATCGGGACTACAGCAGGTTGACGGGTGGGGGCGGCCTTTCACGGTCTCGCCTCTCACTCAGTCTTACCCCTCGCAGGGTTCGCTTGCTACAGCTACGAGCCAACTCCCACCGCATGCAGCGGGCGGGGTAGCTCAAACTGGCCAGACCGGTTTTGACTGTTGGGGCCAAGCGCCCGGTCAGCGGTCTACCGACAATGGGCCTGGCGCGGCTTTGTTGGCTGGCCCCCTCCCCCCGCCTTCTTGGCGGGCCTCTGTGCCTACTGTCTACCCTTCTACCCCAGTGGGGCAGGGGGGGGATGGTGGGTGGCAAGCGGGATCGGGTCACGCTTTTGCTGCTCCTGTCTCCCCTCCTGTGTACAGTGATACTGTACAGGCTGGGGATTCGGATTCTTCTGTGGAAGATGAGGAGTGTGTAGTCTTGCCTTTTGGATTTAGGCAAGCCATGAGAAGAGCGGCTTGTGTGGCAGCTCGTTACTTTCCGGAGGGGGTGGTGGATTCAGGACAGGATGTCTCTTTTCCACCATCCGCGGCGAATGATTTTCGGCCTTCGCAGGAGAGTTCACAATCGTTTCGTTTTGTGGAATCACCTGCCGTGGCTTATCACATGTCGCAACTTTTGGCTCGTCCGGCCCCTCAGGGCAGCGGTCTGTCGCCAACTCCTTTCCCTTTGTTGCATGCTCATGATACAGCGCCTGCTTCAGCCGATCCATGGCTAGCGTCAAACGCGCAGGCCACTGCTTTTTCGCCGTTAGTGCAGAAAAAGCTGGACTGGAATGTGAAGTCTAGGAACTTTGTTCAGACTTTTGCTTTGCCGAGGGCAACTTTGCCAATTCCGCCGGAGTTGCTTGCCTTGTTGCCAAAGCAACCTTCTGCTAAGGAAGGGGTCTCGTTCTCGGACGCTTCTCTCTCTTCTCTGGAGGAGATTGGGCGTCTTGATCTGGAATTGGCTTCTATGGCAGAGTCTTTGCTCCGAGCTCTTACTCGAGCTGTGGCTGGCTCTTTGGAGCCGTTTAGACTCAGGGAAGACGCCTCAGCCAGTGATATCTCCACACTGCTTGCTGCTTTGGGGATGGTGAATTCTGAGAGGATGAGCATTTCAGCGAGGCTGTATGCTCATGCTGTCTTTTCACGACGTGATTTGCTGCTGTCTCAAGCAGGTTTTTCCCAGCAGTCCACTGTGGACTCGCTTCGTTCCTCGCCTTTTGTTGAGGGCTCTCTCCTGGGTAGAGTAGCCCTGGATGCAAGGCAGCGGGAAGTGCAGGAGGCTAAAGACAGACATCTCGTTGGGATTTCGTTTAAAATCCCAAAGAAATCTCAGTCTTCTTCTAAGCCTGCCTGGAACAAGAAGCAGCACAACGCCTCTCGTCCTAAGGAACAGGGAGATAAGGGCGCACCAGCCAAGGGTGCTCCTTATCCTAAGAAACCCTCGTTCGGGAAGGGGAGGGGGGGGGCTCGAAAGCCCTCCCCCCAATGAGGCTCTCCCGATCACATCACCCCTGTTCCCCCCACTTTTGTGGTGGCGGGGGGCCCCACCAGGGCCATTTCCATGTGGCAGGCGTTAGTGCACAGCCAATGGATTTTGCGGGTGGTGCGATCGGGATTCCGCCTGTTGTGGGAGGGGGAAAAGGCTCCCTTGACCAGGGTTCCTCCTCCCTTTCGTTTTCCGGCCAGCCTGGAGGCCAGAGCGGCCATAGAGACAGAGATCAGGTCTCTTTTGGCCAAAGAGGCTATAGAGGAGATTGTGGATCACTCCTCGCCGGGGTTTTACGGACGCCTGTTTGTTGTGCCCAAGGCGTCGGGCCGCTGGAGGCCTGTTCTCGATCTTTCGGTCTTGAACAAGTTTCTGCGGAAGATCAAGTTTCGTATGGAAACGCCAGCTTCGGTCAGGGAGGCCCTGCGCCGGGGAGATTGGGTGACTTCGGTGGATTTGACGGACGCCTACTTTCATATCCTTATGTATCAAGTGGACAGAAAGTGGCTCCGGTTCCGCTGGGGTCATCGGATCTTTCAATTCAGGGCTCTGCCCTTCGGGCTGTCCCTGGCCCCGTGGGTTTTCACTTTGGTGATCAGACAGTTGGCCGCGCTGATCAGGCAAAGAGGTATTCGTCTACGGACGTACCTCGACGACTGGTTGATTCTGAGTCAGAGTCAATCAGTGTGCCTCTTGAACACTCAGGTAGTGTTGAACCGGGCTCTGAGCCTGGGGTTCTCTGTGAACCAAGCGAAGTCGGAATTGACTCCCTCGCAGAGGTTTGTTTACCTCGGTATGGCGTTCGACACTGTCGCTTGGACGGTCCGGCCTACGCAGGAGAGGATTCAGAAGCTTCATGCTCTCATTTCGGCCGTGGCTGGCAGCCAGCAGGCTTCGGTGAGGGTCCTTACCTCGATTCTGGGCCAAATGGAATCTATGGCAACTCTGGTTCCCTTAGGGAGGGTGTACAAGAGGCCTTTCCAGGCTGCGCTCAGCTCTCTCTGGGAGCCGGCTTCGCAAGATTGGGACAAAATCGTCTCCACACAGGGATGGTTCAGTCACGCGACGGCTCGGTGGCTGGACCTAGACTGGATCTCTCAGGGGGTCCCCATCTCTCTGCCCCCTCCGGACATAGATCTGTTTACGGATGCGTCTATGGCTGGGTGGGGGGCCCACATCGGGGGCCAGGCGGCCTCCGGTCTTTGGACTCAGGCCCAGCGTCTCTGGCATATCAATCGCCTGGAGTTGGAGGCTGTTTCCCTCGGTTTGCTTGCGTTTCTCCCTCTGGTGGGCGGCAGACATGTCCGGTTGCACACGGACAATACAACTGTCGCTGCCTACATCAACAAGCAGGGAGGAGCTCGGTCGTTTTCCCTGTCAGACAGGGCATGCGAGGTTCTGGTGTGGTGCCACTCGCATCGGATCATGATCTCAGCAGAGTTCCTGCCGGGCAAGCTCAACGCTCTGGCGGATGCGCTCAGCAGGTCCTCTCAGGTGTTGCACACCGAATGGACGATCACTCACGGGGCGCTCCAGCGCCTGTGGGCACAGGTGGAGAAACCCATGATCGATCTATTTGCAACGAGATTTTCAAAGAGACTTCCCATTTTCGTGTCCCCCTTTCCGGACACGGAAGCTTGGGCAAGCAATGCGTTGGAGATCTCGTGGAGCGGCCTTCAGGCCTACGCATATCCTCCCTTTCCTCTACTCAGCAGAGTGGTGAGGAAGGCCGAGCTGGATCGTCCGGAGCTCCTGCTGCTGGTAGCCCCCTGGTGGCCTTCCCAGCAGTGGTTTCCAGATCTGCTGTTGCTGGCAAAAGGGGTTCCGATCCCTCTAAATCTGGTGCGGGGAGAGCTCGTTCAGCCAAGAACAGGCATCCCGCACAGAGACCCGCAGGCCCTGCGCCTACACGTTTGGAGACTGTGAGGTCGGAACTGCGGAAATCTGGCGCTTCAGACTCTACGCTGGATTTGGTTTTTAAGGCGCATAGGTCCTCGACTGCGTCTGTGTATGCTTGCCATTGGGCCGCCTGGGCCAAGTGGTGTAGGGAGACGGGGGTCAATGCAGTGGCCCCGCGCTCCTTACAGGTGGCAAATCATCTTTCTTTTTTGTCTGCTCAGGGCAGTTCGGCCTCTGCTTTGAGAGTCCGACGTTCTGCTATATCTGCTACTCTGAGACAGATAGGCAGATTGATTAACGTTAACGGAGTGATTGCTAGTGTGATCAAAGGGGCCGCTCTCCAGGAAGCGCAGAGACGGACCTCTGTCCCGGCATGGGACTTATTTTTGGTTTTAGAATATTTGCGTTCTGCGGCGTTTGAGCCTTTGCAGGCTGCTAGCCTGACTGATTTAACACGCAAGACGGTTTTTCTGCTTCTTCTGGCTACTGCTCGGCGAGGCAGTGAGATACATGCCTTGTCGGGTTTGTCGGAAGACATCGCGTTTGAGCGCGATGGTTCAATGTCGCTTCATTTCCGGCCTGGTTTTCTCGCGAAAAATCAAAAGCCAGGCCAATCCCCGCCCGTGGTCCGAGTCCCCCCGCTTGGGACTATCTTAGCTTCGCACGATCCAGACTTAGCTAACTGTCCAGTTAGGGCCTTGAAGTCTTACTTGGCTCGCACTCAGTTGGTTAGGGCCAAAAGCCAAAAACTTTTGTTCATTTCATTGAACACGAAATATGACAGGGACATATCGAAATTGACCCTTACAAGATGGGTGGCGACCCTCATTAGACGAGCTTATGAGTGGTGGCTCTCTCAGGAGAGGGGGGGGCGTTCAGTCCTTCCTCTGACATCAGCTCGAGTACATGAGGCCAGGGCCTGGGCGTCCTCTGTGGCCGTCTTACGTTCAGGGCGATTAAGCGATGTCTTGCAGACAGCTTACTGGAAGTCAGACGATGTATTCATCAACTTCTACCTTCGTGACATCTCTTGCACGCGACTGGATGGCTCCAGTGCTTTGCCGGCTTTGGTGGCTGCAGGGCAGGTGCTTGCAAGGACATAAGTAAGTTCCCTCCGCCTTTAGGAGGAATCTGCATTCATAAGAATTGGAGTAAGAATATGTGATTAAATCGAAAATTTTTAATTAAATTTTGATTTAATATAATATACTTACCCAATTCTTATAGTTAATACCCTCCCATCCGTCCCCGCTGGATTATGTCCTTGGGGGTTTGTTTGACTAATAGTCTCGAATGAACATTACGGATGCTAGCGCTCACGTGGTGCGCAGGGTGTTATGGGTAACCGAGCAAGGTCAGGCCATAGCAACGGCTATGGCGTCGCTTTTAGCTTGGTTACCACCCTACTAAGGGCAGGTAATTTGAGAGGTTTTTCGACATCTAGCATGTGGGACTAAAGTCAATGCATTCATAAGAATTGGGTAAGTATATTATATTAAATCAAAATTTAATTAAAAATTTTTAATTTTTTAAATATTATTTTGTATTTAAACAATCTTAAGCCGGGATAAAAAAAATGGTTGCTGTGAGGGCGTTAAACAACACTTATTATCATCTTTAAGAGTACATGTTTGTATTCCAGAGGCAGGCTGGACTGTACATGTTCAGAGCCTCTAGACATGTACGTACAATAGTAAAACAAAAATGCAAAATACAAGGATACAAAACTGTTGTGTGCCTTTAGCTTGAAAGTTAGCCTTCAAGGAGAAGTAGAAGCCGACACACTCTCACGCTGTGAGTTAATCATTGCCTTGACCTTGCAGACGGGCGATCCACAAGTCGATGCGGGAGAGGAAGGTGAAGAAGGAGAAGCCGACGCACTCCAAGGCCACGGTGACCCAGCTGGTGCTCAACATCTTCAACTCCATGTTCCAGGACCAAATCGACGCCGACAAGGAGAACAAGGAGCGCAAACGGCGCTGTGGCATCTGTGAGGTGAGGATAGACATGAAATAACTCTCTCTAAATAGACTGTGTTCGGAAATAACTCTGTGAAGTCAGAACAAATGGTATTAGGAAATTACTCTACCTGGTGAGAATATATTATTTTCGCTAATAACTGTAAGGTGAGAATAGACCATGTTCGGAAATAACTGTCTGTGAGGTGAGAATAAACGGTGTTTAGAAATAACTGTCTGTGAGGTGAGAATAAACGGTGTTTAGAAATAACTGTCTGTGAGGTGAGAATGAATAGTGTTTAGAAATAACTGTCTGTGAGGTGAGAATAAACGGTGTTTAGAAATAACTGTCTGTGAGGTGAGAATAAATAGTGTTTAGAAATAACTCTACCTGATGAGACGGTGTTTGGAAATAACTGTCAGGTAAGAATAGATGATGTTCGGATATAACTCTGTCAGAGGGGTGAGAATAGACAATGTTCGGATATAACTCTGTCAGAGGGGTGAGAATAGACAATGTTCGGAAATTATTCTGTCTGTGAGGTAACAAAGAGCGCTAACATAGCTGTGGCATCAGTGGAGTGAGAATAGACAATGTTGAGAAATAACTCATCGAGTTTTCATGGGTTGTAAAAGAGTTGCTTTCATTGCTCCCATAGAAACACTGCAGGCAAACCTACACTTTGGAATTTTGTCTTGGCTGTACCTTACCACCTTGTCGTGTCTGTACCTCACCACCTTGTCGTGTCTGTACCTCACCACCTTGTCGTGTCTGTACCTCACCACCTTGTCGTGTCTGTACCTCACCACCTTGTCGTGTCTGTACCTCACCACCTTGTCGTGTCTGTACCTCACCACCTTGTCGTGTCTGTACCTCACCACCTTGTCGTGTCTGTACCTTACCACCTTGTCGTGTCTGTACCTCACCACCTTGTCGTGTCTGTACCTCACCACCTTGTCGTGTCTGTACCTCACCACCTTGTCGTGTCTGTACCTCACCACCTTGTCGTGTCTGTACCTCACCACCTTGTCGTGTCTGTACCTCACCACCTTGTCTTGGCTGTACCTTACCACCTTGTCTTGGCTGTACCTTACCACCTTGTCTTGGCTGTACCTTACCACCTTGTCTTGGCTGTACCTTACCACCTTGTCTTGGCTGTACCTTACCACCTTGTCTTGGCTGTACCTTACCACCTTGTCGTGTCTGTACCTTACCACCTTGTCGTGTCTGTACCTCACCACCTTGTCGTGTCTGTACCTCACCACCTTGTCGTGTCTGTACCTTACCACCTTGTCGTGTCTGTACCTTACCACCTTGTCGTGTCTGTACCTCACCACCTTGTCGTGTCTGTACCTCACCACCTTGTCGTGTCTGTACCTCACCACCTTGTCGTGTCTGTACCTTACCACCTTGTCGTGTCTGTACCTCACCACCTTGTCTTGGCTGTACCTTACCACCTTGTCGTGTCTGTACCTCACCACCTTGTCGTGTCTGTACCTCACCACCTTGTCGTGTCTGTACCTTACCACCTTGTCTTGGCTGTACCTTACCACCTTGTCGTGTCTGTACCTCACCACCTTGTCGTGTCTGTACCTCACCACCTTGTCGTGTCTGTACCTCACCACCTTGTCGTGTCTGTACCTCACCACCTTGTCGTGTCTGTACCTTACCACCTTGTCTTGGCTGTACCTTACCACCTTGTCTTGGCTGTACCTTACCACCTTGTCTTGGCTGTACCTTACCACCTTGTCTTGGCTGTACCTTACCACCTTGTCGTGTCTGTACCTTACCACCTTGTCGTGTCTGTACCTCACCACCTTGTCGTGTCTGTACCTCACCACCTTGTCGTGTCTGTACCTCACCACCTTGTCGTGTCTGTACCTTACCACCTTGTCGTGTCTGTACCTCACCACCTTGTCTTGGCTGTACCTTACCACCTTGTCGTGTCTGTACCTCACCACCTTGTCGTGTCTGTACCTCACCACCTTGTCGTGTCTGTACCTTACCACCTTGCCTTGGCTGTACCTTACCACCTTGTCGTGTCTGTACCTCACCACCTTGTCGTGTCTGTACCTCACCACCTTGTCGTGTCTGTACCTCACCACCTTGTCGTGTCTGTACCTCACCACCTTGTCGTGTCTGTACCTTACCACCTTGTCTTGGCTGTACCTTACCACCTTGTCTTGGCTGTACCTTACCACCTTGTCTTGGCTGTACCTTACCACCTTGTCTTGGCTGTACCTTACCACCTTGTCGTGTCTGTACCTTACCACCTTGTCGTGTCTGTACCTCACCACCTTGTCGTGTCTGTACCTCACCACCTTGTCGTGTCTGTACCTTACCACCTTGTCGTGTCTGTACCTCACCACCTTGTCGTGTCTGTACCTCACCACCTTGTCGTGTCTGTACCTCACCACCTTGTCTTGGCTGTACCTCACCACCTTGTCTTGGCTGTACCTTACCACCTTGTCTTGGCTGTACCTTACCACCTTGTCTTGGCTGTACCTTACCACCTTGTCTTGGCTGTACCTCACCACCTTGTCTTGGCTGTACCTTACCACCTTGTCGTGTCTGTACCTCACCACCTTGTCGTGTCTGTACCTTACCACCTTGTCTTGGCTGTACCTCACCACCTTGTCGTGTCTGTACCTTACCACCTTGTCTTGGCTGTACCTTACCACCTTGTCGTGTCTGTACCTTACCACCTTGTCTTGGCTGTACCTCACCACCTTGTCGTGTCTGTACCTTACCACCTTGTCTTGGCTGTACCTCACCACCTTGTCGTGTCTGTACCTTACCACCTTGTCGTGTCTGTACCTTACCACCTTGTCGTGTCTGTACCTTACCACCTTGTCGTGTCTGTACCTCACCACCTTGTCGTGTCTGTACCTCACCACCTTGTCGTGTCTGTACCTCACCACCTTGTCGTGTCTGTACCTCACCACCTTGTCGTGTCTGTACCTCACCAGCTTGTCTTGGCTGTACCTCACCACCTTGTCGTGTCTGTACCTCACCACCTTGTCGTGTCTGTACCTCACCACCTTGTCTTGGCTGTACCTTACCACCTTGTCGTGTCTGTACCTCACCACCTTGTCGTGTCTGTACCTCACCACCTTGTCTTGGCTGTACCTTACCACCTTGTCGTGTCTGTACCTCACCACCTTGTCTTGGCTGTACCTCACCACCTTGTCGTGTCTGTACCTCACCACCTTGTCGTGTCTGTACATCACCACCTTGTCGTGTCTGTACCTTACCATCTTGTCGTGTCTGTACCTCACCACCTTGTCGTGTCTGTACCTCACCACCTTGTCGTGTCTGTACCTCACCACCTTGTCTTGGCTGTACCTCACCACCTTGTCGTGTCTGTACCTCACCACCTTGTCGTGTCTGTACCTCACCACCTTGTCGTGTCTGTACCTCACCACCTTGTCTTGGCTGTACCTCACCACCTTGTCGTGTCTGTACCTCACCACCTTGTCGTGTCTGTACCTTACCACCTTGTCGTGTCTGTACCTCACCACCTTGTCGTGTCTGTACCTTACCACCTTGTCTTGGCTGTACCTCACCAGCTTGTCGTGTCTGTACCTCACCACCTTGTCGTGTCTGTACCTCACCACCTTGTCGTGTCTGGAGGACTGACCTGAAGTACTCTCATCTTTGCATCAGCACATTTGAGTTCTGTGCTTTCAGCCTGAGTTTCTTCATCATTTTCATCTTTCATGCCTGACTAAAAGTGCATGCATGATTTTGCTTTTATTTTATTCAGACGTGTCAGCTGCCGGACTGCGGTAACTGCAGCGCATGTATGGACATGGTCAAGTTTGGCGGTACTGGACGCAGCAAGCAGAGCTGTGTCCACAGAAGGTCAGCGTTTGTGTGGTGTGTGTGTACAGAGGTGCTGCTTGTGTGTGTAGTATGTCTGTGCTTGCGTGTGTGTAAGTGCATGGTAGCTGCTTGTGTGTAGTGCGTGCAGGGGGGGGGGGGAGGGGGGGGGGGGGTGTTGTGCATGGGGGCTTCTTGAGTGTGTATGTGATATTGGGGGGGGGGGGGGGGGTGTATGTGTTTGTAATACGTCTGTGCTTGTGTGAGTGTGGTGGAGTTGCATGTGTGTTTCATTTTACATTTTGAAGTATTTCTGATGTTTTTAGTGTTGAAAGAAAGCCTTTGGTCTTTTTCACAGAATTTTGCAACAGCAACATCAATTTTCCTCGATAATGAAAGAGGGGGCGAAACAGAGGGTTGAGAGGAACTCTGCACAGTTAAAGTTGATTGCAAGAAGTCTGTCACGTTTCAACATATTTTTCATTGTGTAGATGTCCAAATATGGCGGTGAAAAACGCCGAGGATGATGATGATGACGATGAAGATAGAACAGAACAGGTATGTAGCTGTTGCTGGAAAGTGTGAACAACAACAACAAAACACTGCTTACAACAAACCACACACACATGTACCGAGTAAATGAAAGCTGCAAAATACAGCTGTTCATCGTAGTTTTCTTTTGACTCTTCAGAGTGGAGCAAAATTGTTTTAGTATCATAGGGTCTTCTTTTCCTTATTTTGTCCTTTCTGTATTTTGTTCAATTCTAGTCATCTGCGTTTGCTTTACAAAGTTTGTTGCTTGCATTTTTCAGAATCAATTTTCCCTTGTAGGCATTTATTTGTTGTCTTTTCAAAGGAATATGTAATGTTCCTATTCTCCTCAAATGGTGGTACATGTATCACATATTATTTTTTTCTAATGTTGAATTTTATTAAGTGTTGAATGTATTGTTCAGACCTGTGCACATCTACGGTTTCTCCGTAATTTCTCCGATTTTTATATGCAGAATACGGTGCTACGGATTTTTGATTAAAATTCCAAAATTCCAATGTTTTACTCGAAAAAAAAAGAGTTTTAAGATGTTTTGACCAATGAGTTGGCCGTTGCGCTGAAAAGACGTTTTCCGATTTACCGGAAGCGCGTGTGTTCTCAGCATTGAGTCTTTGTTTTTAGACTTAGTTCGTCCAGCGTCTGCGTGGCAACTTGTGATTGAAGTGAAACATGGAAAAGAAAAAAACAAGTCGCGTAAGGCGAAATTACTACATTTAGTGAAGCTGTGGAACTCACAGAATGAAACTGAACGCACTGCATGTTTTCACAATGACCGTAGTCCGCCGCTTGTGCAAAAGGCAGTGAAACTGACGAGCCTGTTTAGCGCGGTAGTGGTTGCACTGTGCTGCATAGCATGCTTTTCTGTACCTCTCTTCGTTTTAACTTTCTGAGCGTGTTTTTAATCCAAACATATCAATCTATATGTTTTTGGAATCAGGATCTGACAAGGAATAAGATGAAAGTGTTTTTAAAACGATTTCGGAAATTTGATTTTAATCATAATTTTTATATTTTTAATTTTCAGAGCTTGTTTTCAATCCAAATATAACATATTTATATGTTTTTGGAATCAGAAAATGATGAAGAATAAGATGAACGTAAATTTGGATCGTTTTATACAAATATAATTTTAATTACAATTTTCAGATTTTTAAAGACCAAAGTCATTAATTATTTTTTTAGCCTCCAAGCTGAAATGCAATACCAAAGTCCGGCCTTCGTCGAAGATTGCTTTGCCAAAATTTCAATCAATTTGATTGAAAAATGAGGGTGTGACAGTGCCGCCTCAACTTTTACAAAAAGCCGGATATGACGTCATCAAAGACATTTATCGAAAAAATGAAAAAAAACGTCTGGGGATATCATTCCCAGGAACTCTCATGTAAAATTTCATAAAGATCGGTCCAGTAGTTTACTCTGAATCGCTCTACACACACACACACACACACACATACACCACGACCCTCGTCTCGATTCCCCCTCTATGTTAAAACATTTAGTCAAAACTTGACTAAATGTAAAAAGAGTGCGAGATTCAGATAGTGAAGAGGAGACACCAGCTCTGTCACCAAAGAAGAAGAAAACGGCACAACAGTGCTGGAAGTCCAGTTATTCTCAAGACAACCTGGAGATCGTAAAATTGTGTGCTTTGTGAGCAGAATTATGTCTTGAACTGTCGTTACAGCTTACTACTGAAACATTTTAAAAACTACTGACATTTGGTTTGTTTACTACTGATGAGCGTTTTGAGTGTGCACAGGTCTGATTGTTTTTTGTAGCTAAACATTATGTAGCAGGGAGAGCACGGAATGGACAATGTTTGTTTTTTGTAGCTAAACATTATGTAGCAGGGAGAGCACGGAATGGACAATGTTTGTTTTTTGTAGCTAAACATTATGTAGCAGGGAGAGCACGGAATGGACAATGTTTGTTTTTTGTAGCTAAACATTATGTAGCAGGGAGAGCACGGAATGGACAATGTTTGTTTTTTGTAGCTAAACATTATGTAGCAGGGAGAGCACGGAATGGACAATGTTTGTTTTTTGTAGCTAAACATTATGTAGCAGGGAGAGCACGGAATGGACAATGTTTGTTTTTTGTAGCTAAACATTATGTAGCAGGGAGAGCACGGAATGGACAATGTTTGTTTTTTGTAGCTAAACATTATGTAGCAGGGAGAGCACGGAATGGACAATGTTTGTTTTTTGTAGCTAAACATTATGTAGCAGGGAGAGCACGGAATGGACAATGATTGTTTTTTGTAGCTAAACATTATGTAGCTAAACATTATGTAGCAGGGAGAGCACGGAATGGACAATGTTTGTTTTTTGTAGCTAAACATTATGTAGCTAAACATTATGTAGCTAAACATTATGTAGCAGGGAGAGCACGGAATGGACAATGTTTGTTTTTTGTAGCTAAACATTATGTAGCTAAACATTATGTAGCAGGGAGAGCACGGAATGGACAATGTTTGTTTTTTGTAGCTAAACATTATGTAGCAGGGAGAGCACGGAATGGACAATGTTTGTTTTTTGTAGCTAAACATTATGTAGCTAAACATTATGTAGCAGGGAGAGCACGGAATGGACAATGTTTGTTTTTTGTAGCTAAACATTATGTAGCAGGGAGAGCACGGAATGGACAATGTTTGTTTTTTGTAGCTAAACATTATGTAGCAGGGAGAGCACGGA
>NW_027127212.1:0-1000 GCF_037325665.1 Littorina saxatilis
ATGTTTGTTTCATATTTGGTACCATTTTTCATATGAGTACTTGTAGCAGCGTCTAATTTCTGTAACTGCTGTTCTGTGTAGCTAATACAAGTGTTGGAGCAAACCCATGATGTATGAAGTGTAAAGCAACCTTGTTTTGTCCACTCCAGTGTCCAAGCCCAATGTGATCGTGGTCCAGAAGACGCAGGCCAGGCGGCCGCAGATCCCCACTCAGATTACCAAAGGTGGCACCACCGTCATCACCAGTCCTGCTGCCTTTGAAAAGGTGAACCCACTTACATGCTTGTTGCTGTTGTGGTTTGTTGCTGATCAAAACTGCTACGTGAAAATGCACCAACAGATAAAGAGAAATGATAGCTTTCCTTACTCTTTGTATGGAGTGGGGGGTACATGCTTGTCTCCTGGGTGAAGGACTCCAAGTACACTAGGGGCCTTTCATTCAACACAAAAAGGTAGAGGGTGGTGGAGGGGGTAGCGTATTCTGAAAAAAAATTCTGTTATCAAATTAGTAGTTTGGGATCTTGTTGTTCAAATTCTTGAAGGGACTGACATACTCTTACTACAGCAAACAAGCTACATGGAATGGCAGCACAATTATCATGGCCATTCTGGGTTGACAATGTAGGCTTCTGCAACCTTTTTGACATGTTGGATTTTTTTTGCTTGTAAAAAGTGCAAGAAAATTGCGTTCTAGTGAAGGCTGGTGTCAGATCTCTCTGTGCACAATGCTCACGCAGCAGCACAACTTCCATAGATCCGATTCTCATAAAGTTGATCAGTGTTCATGTTGAAACGTTCATTAAGGAAATCATGAAGGTCAGTGTGTTCGCAGGAGCTGGCCAACTTCATTCAGAAGGAGTCTGGACGCCAGGTGTCGGTCAGCATCTCCCCTAGCGGCACCGTTTCTTCGGCGACCGCTGTGGGTGGCCGGCAGCCTGAACATCGCGTCATCATCACCACCGCCGCCAGCTCCGATCCCAACAAACAGGTGAGGAAGATC
>NW_027127213.1:0-18000 GCF_037325665.1 Littorina saxatilis
TCGAGGGCAATTTTCCGCAAGGTATGTTTTGAACAGAACAGCAGTATGGTCAGTAACATGTGACTAATGACCTTATTATTGGTTGTTTATTAGTTCGTAACATTTCACCTTTGCGGGTAAAACAACATGAGCCATTTCCAGAGCTTGCCAGCCAAAATGTATCCTGCACGAGACTGCACGAGACTGCGGAGAGTTTTCCGGAAAGGAATATTTTGCACAGCTTGGCCATGAATGCATTTGCATTATGTAATGACCTGCAGGCTTTCAGTTCGTCACATTTACATTATGTAATGACCTGCAGGCTTTCAGTTCGTAACATTTACATTATGTAATGACCTGCAGGCTTTCAGTTCGTAACATTTACATTATGTAATGACCTGCAGGCTTTCAGTTCGTAACATTTACATTATGTAATGACCTGCAGGCTTTCAGTTCGTCACATTTACATTATGTAATGACCTGCAGGCTTTCAGTTAGTAACATTTACATTATGTAATGACCTGCAGGCTTTCAGTTCGTAACATTTACATTATGTAATGACCTGCAGGCTTTCAGTTCGTCACATTTACATTATGTAATGACCTGCAGGCTTTCAGTTCGTAACATTTACATCATGTAATGACCTGCAGGCTTTCAGTTCGTAACATTTACATTATGTAATGACCTGCAGGCTTTCAGTTCGTAACATTTACATTATGTAATGACCTGCAGGCTTTCAGTTCGTAACATTTCACCTTTGCGTGCAAAAATAACATGAATCATTTTGCTGAACATGCCCGCTAATAGCTACTCTGGACATAGCTGCAGGCAGTAGAGGGTAGTTTTCCACAACGAATGTTTTGCACAGGAACGCAGCATGCCAATTTCATATTCTGACCTGTGGGCGCATTTCTCTGCACTTTTTGTAGGTAAAAGCAACAAGATTCGCTTTCATGAATAAAGCGCCATGTATATGTCGACTGAAAATGTAAGAGAAAATGGTATACATAAGGAAATCTTGAATCGGGAGGGGCGAGGGGCGGCATAAAAGGGGAGTTCTGAAATATTTCTTTTACAGGGATCACGTGACCGCCGCTCAAATAAAGGTATCCTCAAAATCGACCAGACAAAAAATCACAATAGGCAAAACTTTGCAACTTTGACATACAAGAAGAAAGTCAAATCAGTTATCTACCCTGAACAGATTGTTTTGTTTAGCCACCTTGCGTATTTCGTGTGCTATGCTGTTCCTACTGCTGGAGCTGTCGATCTTATTTGAGCGGCGGTCACGTGATCCCTGTAAAGGAAATATTTCACCCAAAAGATTATCCTGATAGTTCAGTGAACGGCCTTAACTGGCAGCTAAAGTTTTAATAACATGACACGGGAATTAATGCTTTAATTTGGGTTCAAATGTGTTGCAGTCATTTTTGGCCAAGTTTAGTTCCGTCACAAGCATATCAAAAGCATCCTCTAAAGAGGTGGATGCATGATGTTTTTAAAGAGGCGTGTTTTCAAGGTAAGGCCCGGTGTAACACGAAATTTTTACTCCACGAAAAATTTACTCCGGAGTAAATATTTCGTACGAAATTCTTACTCCGAGTACACTTTTTGTACGAGAAAAGAACTCCCCAAGGCACGAAAAAATTACTCCCTCCACGAAATTTTTACTCCCCATTTTTTTTACTTCCAGTAAAAATCTCGTACGCAAAACTGGGATGCGGGCGAAGGGATAATGACAATAAGTGATCTCGCGCACACGAATGTCGCGCTACCCTCCCTCCACCACCAAGACTAACAGGGGACAAGGGAGTACACATTTCGTACACCTAGCATGGGAAGTTAAATTGCTCGTGTTACGTTGAAGTAATTTATTCGTTATTTATTCGTCAGGGGAGTAACATTTTTGTACGAAATGTTTACTCGGAACTCACTTGTCTTGGGGAGTAATTTTCTCGTGCAATGGGGGAGTGCTTTTTTCGTAAAGGGAGTATCTTTTTCGTACGAAATGTTTACTCCGGAGTAAAAATCTCGTGGGAGTAATTTTCTCGTGTTACACCGGCGACGCACTTCAGATTATCCCAGCCCGCTACACGTTGCGTGAAAGGAAAACAGGCCAAGTACTCGTCATAATCCCTTTCGCAGCCTACATGCTGAAATGCAATACTGAAGTCCGGCCTTTGTCGAAGATTGCTTGGCCAAAATTTCAATCAATTTGATTGAAAAATGAAGGTGTGACAGTGCCGCCTCAACTTTTACGACAAGCCGGATATGACGTCATAAAAGACATTTATCGAAAAAATGAAAAAAAGGTCTGGGGATATCATACCCAGGAACTCTCATGTCAAATTTCATAAAGATCGGTCCAGTAGTTTACTCTGAATCGCTCTACACACACACACGCACAGACACACACACACACGTACACACACACACACACATACACCACGACCCTCGTCTCGATTCCCCCTCTATGTTAAACCATTTAGTCAAAACTTGACTAAATGTAAAAACAGACTGAAAGAAAAGAAAAGAAAAAGAAAGAAAAAGTTCCAATGTGAGAGCAGCTAGACCCCTCGAGCTACACTTACAAAGCTTCTTTTTGCGCAGGAAAACAGCGTGACAGACAAGAAATAATCATTCACACTGGTAGACACTGTGTGGAATACAAGGCGAGTATGTCAGAGCCTTCACCTCAGTATAAGCAAGTGCAACAACACCTGCACAAAAAAACTGCGAGCCGTGCCCTACCCCATGTGTCCCTGTGGAGACGCAGAGCAGGATGCAGCCCACATCCTGCAGGACTGCAGGAATCTCCAGCCCCTGAGGAGAGAGATCTGGACCAGGCCGGTGCCCCTTCATGAGAAGCTGCATGGACGTACCTGTGGAGGCTCTTCATAAGACCACCAGCTTCATTACCAGAGCTGGACTCCAAGTTTAGCATTGGCGAACGACAAGAAGAAGAAATATAAACAAGTCGCGTGAAGCGATATAAAAACATTTAGTCATGAATGCAAGCTGTCAGCATCAAAGTAACAGGTTAACACCAAACATTAGTCATCGCCGAGACTAACCACACGCAAAGACCGAGACGAGTCACTCTCGTCTCAGCGTAACGTAGCGTGCGAACGCAGTACTTACTTAACATATTTTCTGTCCTTTTTAGCACATGTTTAAAGTAAACATGACATATGTATATATTTTTGAATTCAGGAGAAATTGAGGAATACGACGCAGTCATTTTTAAATCTGTTAGTGAAAACTCGAATTTAATGACAACTTTAATGATAAAACTAATTAACTACATTTTACGCTGCCGAGCTGAAAATCAATCCCATAGTCGGGACTTCGTGGAAGATTGCTTGACCAAAATTTCAATCAATTTGATTGAAAAATGAGGGCGTGACAGTGCGGCCTCAACTTTCACAAAAAGCTGGACATGACGTCATCAGAGATATTTATCGAAAAAAGCTATAATGGTCACGGTCAATATCGTGTACTTTCTATTCAACAATATTTTGCATGTGAGAACAAGCATGCTCTTTACAGTATATTAACCTTCCCTTTCGCGTGACAGGACAACTTCTGAACTGAATATATACTGAACAAACATACCAGACCAGCTCAATTAAAGCTACATTTGACATCGCCTGAAGCGGTCGAGGGCAATTTTCCGCAAGGTATGTTTTGAACAGAACAGCAGTATGGTCAGTAACATGTGACTAATGACCTTATTATTGGTTGTTTATTAGTTCGTAACATTTCACCTTTGCGGGTAAAACAACATGAGCCATGTCCAGAGCTTGCCAGCCAAAATGTATCTTGCACGAGGCTGCGGAGAGTTTTCCGGAAAGGAATATTTTGCACAGCTTGGCCATGAATACATTAACATTATGTAATGACCTGCAGGCTTTCAGTTCGTCACATTTACATTATGTAATGACCTGCAGGCTTTCAGTTCGTCACATTTACATTATGTAATGACCTGCAGGCTTTCAGTTCGTCACATTTGCATTATGTAATGACCTGCAGGCTTTCAGTTCGTCACATTTACATTATGTAATGACCTGCAGGCTTTCAGTTCGTAACATTTACATTATGTAATGACCTGCAGGCTTTCAGTTCGTAACATTTACATTATGTAATGACCTGCAGGCTTTCAGTTCGTAACATTTCACCTTTGCGTGCAAAAATAACATGAATCATTTTGCTGAACATGCCCGCTAATAGCTACTCTGGACATAGCTGCAGGCAGTAGAGGGTAGTTTTCCACAACGAATGTTTTGCACAGGAACGCAGCATGCCAATTTCATATTCTGACCTGTGGGCGCATTTCTCTGCACTTTTTGTAGGTAAAAGCAACAAGATTCGCTTTCATGAATAAAGCGCCATGTATATGTCGACTGAAAATGTAAGAGAAAATGGTATACATAAGGAAATCTTGAATCGGGAGGGGCGAGGGGCGGCATAAAAGGGGAGTTCTGAAATATTTCTTTTACAGGGATCACGTGACCGCCGCTCAAATAAAGGTATCCTCAAAATCGACCAGACAAAAAATCACAATAGGCAAAAATTTGCAGCTGACATACAAGAAGAAAGTCAAATCAGTTATCTACCCTGAACAGATTGTTTTGTTTAGCCACCTTGCGTATTTCGTGTGCTATGCTGTTCCTACTGCTGCAGTTGTCGATCTTATTTGAGCGGCGGTCACGTGATCCCTGTAAAGGAAATATTTCACCCAAAAGATTATCCTGATAGTTCAGTGAACGGCCTTAACTGGCAGCTAAAGTTTTAATAACATGACACGGGAATTAATGCTTTAATTTGGGTTCAAATGTGTTGCAGTCATTTTTGGCCAAGTTTAGTTCCGTCACAAGCATATCAAAAGCATCCTCTAAAGAGGTGGATGCATGATGTTTTTAAAGAGGCGTGTTTTCAAGGTAAGGCCCGGTGTAACACGAAATTTTTACTCCACGAAAAATTTACTCCGGAGTAAATATTTCGTACGAAATTCTTACTCCGAGTACACTTTTTGTACGAGAAAAGAACTCCCCAAGGCACGAAAAAATTACTCCCTCCACGAAATTTTTACTCCCCATTTTTTTTACTTCCAGTAAAAATCTCGTACGCAAAAATGGGATGCAGGCGAAGGGATAACGCCAATAAGTGATCTCGCGCAAACAAATGTCGCGCTACCCTCCTTCCACCACCAAGACTAACAGGGGACAAGGGAGTACACATTTCGTACATCTGGCATGGGAATTTAAATTGCTCGTGTTGGGGTGAAGTAATTTATTCGTTATTTATTCGTCAGGGGAGTAACATTTTTGTACGAAATGTTTTCTCGGAACTCACCTGTCTTGGGGAGTAATTTTCTCGTGTAATGGGGGAGTGCTTTTTTCGTAAAGGGAGTAACTTTTTCGTACGAAATGTTTACTCCGGAGTAAAAATCTCGTGGGAGTAATTTTCTCGTGTTACACCAGCGCTCACTTTCAGCAGGACAGACGACGCACTGCAGATTATCCCAGCCCGCTACACGTTGCGTGAAAGGACAACAGGCCAAGTGCTCGTCATAATCCCTTTCGCAGCCTACATGCTGAAATGCAATACTGAAGTCCGGCCTTTGTCGAAGATTGCTTGGCCAAAATTTCAATCAATTTGATTGAAAAATGAAGGTGTGACAGTGCCCCCTCAACTTTTACAAAAAGCCGGATATGACGTCATAAAAGACATTTATTGAAAAAATGAAAAAAAGGTCTGGGGATATCATACCCAGGAACTCTCATGTCAAATTTCATAAAGATCGGTCCAGTAGTTTACTCTGAATCGCTCTACACACACACACGCACAGACACACACAAACACGTGTACACACACACGTGTACACACACACACACACACACATACACCACGACCCTCGTCTCGATTCCCCCTCTATGTTAAACCATTTAGTCAAAACTTGACTAAATGTAAAAACAGACTGAAAGAAAAGAAAAGAAAAAGAAAGAAAAAGTTCCAATGTGAGAGCAGCTAGACCCCTCGAGCTACACTTACAAAGCTTCTTTTTGCGCAGGAAAACAGCGTGACAGACAAGAAATAATCATTCACACTGGTAGACACTGTGTGGAATACAAGGCGAGTATGTCAGAGCCTTCACCTCAGTATAAGCAAGTGCAACAACACCTGCACAAAAAAACTGCGAGCCGTGCCCTCCCCCATGTGTCCCTGTAGAGACGCAGAGCAGGATGCAGCCCACATCCTGCAGGACTGCAGGAATCTCCAGCCCCTGAGGAGAGAGATCTGGACCAGGCCGGTGCCCCTTCATGAGAAGCTGCATGGACGTACCTGTGGAGGCTCTTCATAAGACCACCAGCTTCATTACCAGAGCTGGACTCCAAGTTTAGCATTGGCGAACGACAAGAAGAAGAAGTATAAACAAGTCGCGTGAAGCGATATAAAAACATTTAGTCATGAATGCAAGCTGTCAGCATCAAAGTAACAGGTTAACACCAAACATTAGTCATCGCCGAGACTAACCACACCAAAAGACCGAGATGGGTAACGCTCGTCTCCGCGAACCATGCGAACGTAGTACTTATTTAACCTATTTTCTTTACGTGGGAGCACATTTTCAGAGTAAACATATGATATGTATATATTTTTGGATTCAGGAGAAAATGAGGAATACGGTGCGATCTTTTTGAAATCTGTTAGTAAATATTTGATTTTAATGACAACTTTAATGAGCTAACTAATTAACTAATTTTTACGCTGCCGAGCTGAAAATCAATCCCATAGTCGGGACTTCGTGGAAGATTGCTTGACCAAAATTTCAATCAATTTGATTGAAAAATGAGGGCGTGACAGTGCGGCCTCAACTTTCACAAAAATCCGGATATGACGTCATCAGAGATATTTATCGAAAAAAGCTATAATGGTCACGGTCAATATCGTGTACTTTCTATTCAACAATATTTTGCATGTGAGAACAAGCATGCTCTTTACAGTATATTAACCTTCCCTTTCGCGTGACAGGACAACTTCTGAACTGAATATATACTGAACAAACATACCAGACCAGCTCAATTAAAGCTTCATTTGACATCGCCTGAAGCGGTCGAGGGCAATTTTCCGCAAGGTATGTTTTGAACAGAACAGCAGTATGGTCAGTAACATGTGACTAATGACCTTATTATTGGTTGTTTATTAGTTCGTAACATTTCACCTTTGCGGGTAAAACAACATGAGCCATTTCCAGAGCTTGCCAGCCAAAATGTATCTTGCACGAGGCTGCGGAGAGTTTTCCGGAAAGGAATATTTTGCACAGCTTGGCCATGAATACATTAACATTATGTAATGACCTGCAGGCTTTCAGTTCGTCACATTTACATTATGTAATGACCTGCAGGCTTTCAGTTCGTCACATTTACATTATGTAATGACCTGCAGGCTTTCAGTTCGTCACATTTGCATTATGTAATGACCTGCAGGCTTTCAGTTCGTCACATTTACATTATGTAATGACCTGCAGGCTTTCAGTTCGTAACATTTACATTATGTAATGACCTGCAGGCTTTCAGTTCGTAACATTTACATTATGTAATGACCTGCAGGCTTTCAGTTCGTAACATTTCACCTTTGCGTGCAAAAATAACATGAATCATTTTGCTGAACATGCCCGCTAATAGCTACTCTGGACATAGCTGCAGGCATGGCAGTAGAGGGTAGTTTTCCACAACGAATGTTTTGCACAGGAACGCAGCATGCCAATTTCATATTCTGACCTGTGGGCGCATTTCTCTGCACTTTTTGTAGGTAAAAGCAACAAGATTCGCTTTCATGAATAAAGCGCCATGTATATGTCGACTGAAAATGTAAGAGAAAATGGTATACATAAGGAAATCTTGAATCGGGAGGGGCGAGGGGCGGCATAAAAGGGGAGTTCTGAAATATTTCTTTTACAGGGATCACGTGACCGCCGCTCAAATAAAGGTATCCTCAAAATCGACCAGACAAAAAATCACAATAGGCAAAACTTTGCAACTTTGACATACAAGAAGAAAGTCAAATCAGTTATCTACCCTGAACAGATTGTTTTGTTTAGCCACCTTGCGTATTTCGTGTGCTATGCTGTTCCTACTGCTGCAGTTGTCGATCTTATTTGAGCGGCGGTCACGTGATCCCTGTAAAGGAAATATTTCATCCAAAAGACGATCCTGATAGTTCAGTGAACGGCCTTAACTAGCACCAAAAGTTTTAATAGCATGACACGGGAAATAATGCTTTAATTTGGGTTCAAATGTGTTGCAGTCATTTTTGGCCAAGTTTAGTTCCGTCACAAGCATATCAAAAGCATCCTCTAAAGAGGTGGATGCATGATGTTTTTAAAGAGGCGTGTTTTCAAGGTAAGGCCCGGTGTAACACGAAATTTTTACTCCACGAAAAATTTACTCCGGAGTAAATATTTCGTACGAAATTCTTACTCCGAGTACACTTTTTGTACGAGAAAAGAACTCCCCAAGGCACGAAAAAATTACTCCCTCCACGAAATTTTTACTCCCCATTTTTTTTACTTCCAGTAAAAATCTCGTACGCAAAACTGGGATGCGGGCGAAGGGATAATGACAATAAGTGATCTCGCGCACACGAATGTCGCGCTACCCTCCCTCCACCACCAAGACTAACAGGGGACAAGGGAGTACACATTTCGTACACCTGGCATGGGAAGTTAAATTGCTCGTGTTGGGGTGAAGTAATTTATTCGTTATTTATTCGTCAGGGGAGTAACATTTTTGTACAAAATGTTTTCTCGGAACTCACCTGTCTTGGGGAGCAATTTTCTCGTGCGATGGGGGAGTGCTTTTTTCGTAAAGGGAGTAACTTTTTCGTACGAAATGTTTACTCCGGAGTAAAAATCTCGTGGGAGTAATTTTCTCGTGTTACACCAGCGCTCACTTTCAGCAGGACAGACGACGCACTGCAGATTATCCCAGCCCGCTACACGTTGCGTGAAAGGACAACAGGCCAAGTGCTCGTCATAATCCCTTTCGCAGCCTACATGCTGAAATGCAATACTGAAGTCCGGCCTTTGTCGAAGATTGCTTGGCCAAAATTTCAATCAATTTGATTGAAAAATGAAGGTGTGACAGTGCCGCCTCAACTTTTACGACAAGCCGGATATGACGTCATAAAAGACATGTATTGAAACAATGAAAAAAAGGTCTGGGGATATCATACTCAGAACCTCTCATGTCAAATTTCATAAAGATCGGTCCAGTAGTTTACTCTGAATCGCTCTACACACACACACGCACAGACACACACAAACACGTGTACACACACACGTGTACACACACACACACACACACATACACCACGACCCTCGTCTCGATTCCCCCTCTATGTTAAACCATTTAGTCAAAACTTGACTAAATGTAAAAACAGACTGAAAGAAAAGAAAAGAAAAAGAAAGAAAAAGTTCCAATGTGAGAGCAGCTAGACCCCTCGAGCTACACTTACAAAGCTTCTTTTTGCGCAGGAAAACAGCGTGACAGACAAGAAATAATCATTCACACTGGTAGACACTGTGTGGAATACAAGGCGAGTATGTCAGAGCCTTCACCTCAGTATAAGCAAGTGCAACAACACCTGCACAAAAAAACTGCGAGCCGTGCCCTCCCCCATGTGTCCCTGTAGAGACGCAGAGCAGGATGCAGCCCACATCCTGCAGGACTGCAGGAATCTCCAGCCCCTGAGGAGAGAGATCTGGACCAGGCCGGTGCCCCTTCATGAGAAGCTGCATGGACCTGTGGAGGCTCTTCATAAGACCACCAGCTTCATTACCAGAGCTGGACTCCAAGTTTAGCATTGGCGAACGACAAGAAGAAGAAGTATAAACAAGTCGCGTGAAGCGATATAAAAACATTTAGTCATGAATGCAAGCTGTCAGCTTCAAAGTAACAGGTTAACACCAAACATTAGTCATCGCCGAAACTAACCACACCAAAAGACCCAGACGGGTCACGCTCGTCTCCGCGTAGCGTGCGAACGCAGTACTTACTTAACCTATTTTCTGTCATTCTGAGCACATTTTTAGAGTAAACATATGATATGTATAATATTTTTGGATTCAGGAGAAAATGAGGAATACGGTGCAATCTTTTTGAAATCTGTTAGTAAATATTTGATTTTAATGACAACTTTAATGAGCTAACTAATTAACTAATTTTTACGCTGCCGAGCTGAAAATCAATCCCATAGTCGGGACTTCGTGGAAGATTGCTTGACCAAAATTTCAATCAATTTGATTGAAAAATGAGGGCGTGACAGTGCGGCCTCAACTTTCACAAAAAGCTGGACATGACGTCATCAGAGATATTTATCGAAAAAAGCTATAATGGTCACGGTCAATATCGTGTACTTTCTATTCAACAATATTTTGCATGTGAGAACAAGCATGCTCTTTACAGTATATTAACCTTCCCTTTCGCGTGACAGGACAACTTCTGAACTGAATATATACTGAACAAACATACCAGACCAGCTCAATTAAAGCTACATTTGACATCGCCTGAAGCGGTCGAGGGCAATTTTCCGCAAGGTATGTTTTGAACAGAACAGCAGTATGGTCAGTAACATGTGACTAATGACCTTATTATTGGTTGTTTATTAGTTCGTAACATTTCACCTTTGCGGGTAAAACAACATGAGCCATTTCCAGAGCTTGCCAGCCAAAATGTATCCTGCACGAGACTGCACGAGACTGCGGAGAGTTTTCCGGAAAGGAATATTTTGCACAGCTTGGCCATGAATGCATTTGCATTATGTAATGACCTGCAGGCTTTCAGTTCGTCACATTTACATTATGTAATGACCTGCAGGCTTTCAGTTCGTAACATTTCACCTTTGCGTGCAAAAATAACATGAATCATTTTGCTGAACATGCCCGCTAATAGCTACTCTGGACATAGCTGCAGGCAGTAGAGGGTAGTTTTCCACAACGAATGTTTTGCACAGGAACGCAGCATGCCAATTTCATATTCTGACCTGTGGGCGCATTTCTCTGCACTTTTTGTAGGTAAAAGCAACAAGATTCGCTTTCATGAATAAAGCGCCATGTATATGTCGACTGAAAATGTAAGAGAAAATGGTATACATAAGGAAATCTTGAATCGGGAGGGGCGAGGGGCGGCATAAAAGGGGAGTTCTGAAATATTTCTTTTACAGGGATCACGTGACCGCCGCTCAAATAAAGGTATCCTCAAAATCGACCAGACAAAAAATCACAATAGGCAAAACTTTGCAGCTGACATACAAGAAGAAAGTCAAATCAGTTATCTACCCTGAACAGATTGTTTTGTTTAGCCACCTTGCGTATTTCGTGTGCTATGCTGTTCCTACTGCTGCAGTTGTCGATCTTATTTGAGCGGCGGTCACGTGATCCCTGTAAAGGAAATATTTCACCCAAAAGATTATCCTGATAGTTCAGTGAACGGCCTTAACTGGCAGCTAAAGTTTTAATAACATGACACGGGAATTAATGCTTTAATTTGGGTTCAAATGTGTTGCAGTCATTTTTGGCCAAGTTTAGTTCCGTCACAAGCATATCAAAAGCATCCTCTAAAGAGGTGGATGCATGATGTTTTTAAAGAGGCGTGTTTTCAAGGTAAGGCCCGGTGTAACACGAAATTTTTACTCCACGAAAAATTTACTCCGGAGTAAATATTTCGTACGAAATTCTTACTCCGAGTACACTTTTCGTACGAGAAAAGAACTCCCCAAGGCACGAAAAAATTACTCCCTCCGCGAAATTTTTACTCCCCATTTTTTTTACTTCCAGTAAAAATCTAGTACGCAAAAATGGGATGCGGGCAAAGGTATAATGCCAATAAGTGATTTCGCGCACACGAATGTCGCGCTACCCTCCCTCCACTACCAAGACTAACAGGGGACAAGGGAGTAAAAATTTCGTACACCTGGCATGGGAAGTTCAATTGCTCGTGTTGGGGTGAAGTAATTTATTCGTTATTTATTCGTCAGGGGAGTAACATTTTTGTACGAAATGTTTACTCGGAACTCACCGGTCTTGGGGAGTAATTTTCTCGTGCAATTGGGGAGTGCTTTTTTCGTAAAGGGAGTAACTTTTTCGTACGAAATGTTTACTCCGGAGTAAAAATCTCGTGGGAGTAATTTTCTCGTGTTACACCAGCGCTCACTTTCAGCAGGACAGACGACGCACTGCAGATTATCCCAGCCCGCTACACGTTGCGTGAAAGGACAACAGGCCAAGTGCTCGTCATAATCCCTTTCGCAGCCTACATGCTGAAATGCAATACTGAAGTCCGGCCTTCGTCGAAGATTGCTTGGCCAAAATTTCAATCAATTTGATTGAAAAATGAAGGTGTGACAGTGCCGCCTCAACTTTTACGAAAAGCCGGATATGACGTCATAAAAGACATTTATCGAAAAAATTAAAAAAAAGGTCTGGGGATATCATACCCAGGAACTCTCATGTCAAATTTCATAAAGATCGGTCCAGTAGTTTACTCTGAATCGCTCTACACACACACACGCACAGACACACACACACACGTACACACACACACACACATACACCACGACCCTCGTCTCGATTCCCCCTCTATGTTAAACCATTTAGTCAAAACTTGACTAAATGTAAAAACAGACTGAAAGAAAAGAAAAGAAAAAGAAAGAAAAAGTTCCAATGTGAGAGCAGCTAGACCCCTCGAGCTACACTTACAAAGCTTCTTTTTGCGCAGGAAAACAGCGTGACAGACAAGAAATAATCATTCACACTGGTAGACACTGTGTGGAATACAAGGCGAGTATGTCAGAGCCTTCACCTCAGTATAAGCAAGTGCAACAACACCTGCACAAAAAAACTGCGAGCCGTGCCCTACCCCATGTGTCCCTGTGGAGACGCAGAGCAGGATGCAGCCCACATCCTGCAGGACTGCAGGAATCTCCAGCCCCTGAGGAGAGAGATCTGGACCAGGCCGGTGCCCCTTCATGAGAAGCTGCATGGACCTGTGGAGGCTCTTCATAAGACCACCAGCTTCATTACCAGAGCTGGACTCCAAGTTTAGCATTGGCGAACGATAAGAAGAAGAAGTATAAACAAGTCGCGTGAGGCGATATAAAAACATTTAGTCATGAATGCAAGCTGTCAGCTTCAAAGTAACAGGTTAACACCAAACATTAGTCATCGCCGAAACTAACCACACCAAAAGACCCAGACGGGTCACGCTCGTCTCCGCGTAGCGTGCGAACGCAGTACTTACTTAACCTATTTTCTGTCATTCTGAGCACATTTTTAGAGTAAACATATGATATGTATAATATTTTTGGATTCAGGAGAAAATGAGGAATACGGTGCAATCTTTTTGAAATCTGTTAGTAAATATTTGATTTTAATGACAACTTTAATGAGCTAACTAATTAACTAATTTTTACGCTGCCGAGCTGAAAATCAATCCCATAGTCGGGACTTCGTGGAAGATTGCTTGACCAAAATTTCAATCAATTTGATTGAAAAATGAGGGCGTGACAGTGCGGCCTCAACTTTCACAAAAAGCTGGACATGACGTCATCAGAGATATTTATCGAAAAAAGCTATAATGGTCACGGTCAATATCGTGTACTTTCTATTCAACAATATTTTGCATGTGAGAACAAGCATGCTCTTTACAGTATATTAACCTTCCCTTTCGCGTGACAGGACAACTTCTGAACTGAATATATACTGAACAAACATACCAGACCAGCTCAATTAAAGCTACATTTGACATCGCCTGAAGCGGTCGAGGGCAATTTTCCGCAAGGTATGTTTTGAACAGAACAGCAGTATGGTCAGTAACATGTGACTAATGACCTTATTATTGGTTGTTTATTAGTTCGTAACATTTCACCTTTGCGGGTAAAACAACATGAGCCATTTCCAGAGCTTGCCAGCCAAAATGTATCCTGCACGAGACTGCGGAGAGTTTTCCGGAAAGGAATATTTTGCACAGCTTGGCCATGAATGCATTTGCATTATGTAATGACCTGCAGGCTTTCAGTTCGTCACATTTACATTATGTAATGACCTGCAGGCTTTCAGTTCGTAACATTTACATTATGTAATGACCTGCAGGCTTTCAGTTCGTAACATTTGCATTATGTAATGACCTGCAGGCTTTCAGTTCGTCACATTTACATTATGTAATGACCTGCAGGCTTTCAGTTCGTAACATTTACATTATGTAATGACCTGCAGGCTTTCAGTTCGTAACATTTACATTATGTAATGACCTGCAGGCTTTTAGTTCGTAACATTTACATTATGTAATGACCTGCAGGCTTTCAGTTCGTAACATTTACATTATGTAATGACCTGCAGGCTTTCAGTTCGTAACATTTACATTATGTAATGACCTGCAGGCTTTCAGTTCGTAACATTTACATTATGTAATGACCTGCAGGCTTTCAGTTCGTAACATTTCACCTTTGCGTGCAAAAATGTGACCCTCCACCACGAAATGAGTCGCATGTCACCTCGCGCTGTTCTGCGCTAGGCTTAATATAAGTCCGGGGAGTGTCTGGTAACAGTGTGAGGGTCACCTTAGTCACGGGCTTATAACTCAAACAGTTTTCGCTCTTTTCTGAAACGGGTTTCACCACTGGATAGAGCATAAAACACTCTTCAGGAAAATGTAAAAATATGAAAATCATGCAAAAGTGACATGTGACTCATTCCGTGGTGGAGGGTCACAATTATAACATGAATCATTTTGCTGAACATGCCCGCTAATAGCTACTCTGGACATAGCTGCAGGCAGTAGAGGGTAGTTTTCCACAACGAATGTTTTGCACAGGAACGCAGCATGCCAATTTCATATTCTGACCTGTGGGCGCATTTCTCTGCACTTTTTGTAGGTAAAAGCAACAAGATTCGCTTTCATGAATAAAGCGCCATGTATATGTCGACTGAAAATGTAAGAGAAAATGGTATACATAAGGAAATCTTGAATCGGGAGGGGCGAGGGGCGGCATAAAAGGGGAGTTCTGAAATATTTCTTTTACAGGGATCACGTGACCGCCGCTCAAATAAAGGTATCCTCAAAATCGACCAGACAAAAAATCACAATAGGCAAAACTTTGCAACTTTGACATACAAGAAGAAAGTCAAATCAGTTATCTACCCTGAACAGATTGTTTTGTTTAGCCACCTTGCGTATTTCGTGTGCTATGCTGTTCCTACTGCTGCAGTTGTCGATCTTATTTGAGCGGCGGTCACGTGATCCCTGTAAAGGAAATATTTCATCCAAAAGACGATCCTGATAGTTCAGTGAACGGCCTTAACTAGCACCAAAAGTTTTAATAGCATGACACGGGAAATAATGCTTTAATTTGGGTTCAAACGTGTTGCAGTCATTTTTTGGCCAAGTTTAGTTCCGTCACAAGCATATCAAAAGCATCCTCTAAAGAGGTGGATGCATGATGTGTTTAAAGAGGCGTGTTTTCAACGGAAGAGTACACTGCTGTGTCAAGGTAAGGCCCGGCGCTCACCTTCAGCAGGACAGACGACGCACTGCAGATTATCCCAGCCCGCTACACGTTGCGTGAAAGGACAACAGGCCAAATGCTCGTCATAATCCCTATCGCAGCATCAATAATGTGCAGTGCGTCGTCTGTGCCGCTGAAACTGCGCAGGTATATTCTGCCCTTAAGGGCTCCGCTCACATATGCAATTCAGCAGGACCGACGACGCACTGCAGATTATCCCAGCCCGCTACACGTTGCGTGAAAAGAATTGAACAGGCAAAGTACTCGTCATAATCCCTATATCGCGGCATAAATAATATGCAGTGCGCCGTCTGTGCCGCTGAAACTGCGCAGGTATATTCTGCCCTTAGCGATACTATATGTATATATGTGCGTGGAGTGTGCGTGTGTGTGTGTGTGTGGTGGCATGCATACGACATTGGCCAGTCATCGTGTGGCGATATTGATTGCTTCTGTCACTCCCACCCCCCCCCCCCCCCCACGGTCACCAGCCTTTGCAGACAGAAAAAATAGACAGAGAGTGAAAAAAGCTGCTGCTGGATCTTTTGTTTCAAGATCTGAATGTGGGTTTGCTGCCTAAAGCGCTGTAGGGTATACGTGTGTATGTTTGTGCTGTGGCGAGGATTTGCGTTCGGGGATGCTGCATGTAAGAGAGAATTGAATTGAATTGAATTGAACTTTATTTAACAAAGATTAAGATTTAAGGCTACGCCTTTTCTTACAATCTGTCATTGGGACGCACAGACACACAATGATAAAATTGAAAAATTAAAAATTAAAAAGTTAAAAAGTTTACCAACAAAAGGAGGTCAGAAAACTTCAGCACGTGATGATAAAGATGACGATGACGATGACGATGATGATGATGATGATGATGATGATGATGATGATGATGATGATGATGATGATGATGATGATGATGATGATGAAGATGAGGCATGAAGAGCATACATATGTGGTTATTCATAAAATCAAATGCATACTATGCAAGTAATTATAAGTACAAGCTGGTAGCAATCGAACATGTAGCAATAGTACAACAAAAATATGTTCAGAATATACAATGCATAGCATATCTTTGGCGTAATACTAAGTGTGGTAAATCAAAACGCGTTAAACTACTCAGACATTAAGTGATTTTTGACACATTTTTTAAAACTTTTTAATGACTTTAAGTGCTTAAAGGTAGATGGAAGTGAATTCCAAACTGATGTACCCGAAAAAGCAAGACTGGTCTTATAAAAGTCAATTCGTTTAATCGGTGGGATCAAGTTGACCGACCCATATCTGTCGGTAGCTTTATTAAATAAAGATGTAATGTAAATCGGCACTTTACCATAATACAATTTATGCATGAAAATGGCTTTGTTTAACTTGAGATGCTTTTCCAGTGGAAGAAAGTTAAGCATTTTTAATTTCATATCTGTTGGGGCATTATCCTCTCTCTCTCTCTCTCTCTCTCTCTCTCTCTCTCTCTCTCTCTCTCTCTCTCTCTCTCTCTCTCTCTCTCTCTTCTCTCTCTCTCTCTCTCTCTCTCTCTCTCTCTCTCTCTCTCTCTCTCTCTCTCTCTCTCTCTCTCCTTTTTTTTTAACCCGAGGACTTACGGAGGCTTTTCAGCTTAGATTAAGCTTAGATTAAGCTAATGTGATTGAAAAGAGCAGATTGTTATATTATTTCTGAGTCCTGAAGCAGTCCAGAAGCAGGGTTCATATGCACGACTTGATAGGAGACTTACAAGTACTCATCTTCTCTCTGGATCAGTCACAGCCGTATGACTTTTTTTTGTTCTGTACCCCCACCATGTTTTGCTGGAGAGGGGTGGGATATGGTGGTATGGTTGACAAGATCGTGGGGAGCGGAGGTTTTCGTGTGTGTGTGTGTGTGTGTGGTGTGTGTGTGTGTGTGGTGTGTGTGTGTGTGTTTGTGTGTGTGTGTGTGTGTGTGTGCATGTGCGTATGGGTGTGTGTGTGTGTGTGGTGTGTGTGTGTGTGCGTGTGTGTGTGTGTGTGTGTGTGCCCGTACTTCTGCGTGTGTGCCTGTGCGCGCGTGCTCACGTTCATGCATGATCATGCTATCGTGCATGCGTGTGTATCCTCTGTCTATTCTAAAATTAATACGGTTTATTTTAATGAATAGGAGGCGGGGGATGCGAAGAGTTAAAAAAAAATTCGGCAAGAGCATGCAAAAAAGGGAGGGCAGAGCGTGAATGGAGTTCTGGAATTACTTCACGCATTAAAGCAGGCGATAGAAAGGGTGGGGATAGGATGCGGCGTTTCACAATCGAAGAGTCAGACGACAATCCGGTAAGGTCAGATTCGAATACCTCGGCAAGCCAACCATTTTCTTTAAATCTTTCATTTCTTTATTTTTTTTCTTTCTAACCCATTACCATACCTAAAATGTATTACCCAACTGCAGTGACTAAATGATTCATCTTGAATCTTAAATGTTCTGTAA
>NW_027127214.1:0-15676 GCF_037325665.1 Littorina saxatilis
TCCCCTGTAACCGATCAGTTCAATTCACCATTACAGTCCCTCTCCTTAAACACGAATAATCCCGGTCATCACTGATCCATGATTTCCTGAAAAGCAAGTTGTGCGACGCTCGACACAAATCAAGCCATTATTTCGACCACTCCGCGGAAGACTTCTATTCAATGCGGAGACACGGAAGTGACCCGACGACCTTTTGAATGCAGCAACAATCGTTGACTTCTGACCGGACGTTGCACAGCGGAACCTCTATTTTAAGGCCTCCACAGACCGGAGAAAATCTTATCTTAAAATTGAGCAGGAGAATTTACAAGGGAAGCAAGAGGGAGAAACAAAGAGAGAGAGAGAGAGAGAGAGAGAGAGAGAGAGAGAGAGAGAGAGAGAGAGAGAGAGAGAGAGAGAGAGAGAGAGAGAGCAAAAAATGAAGAAAATTAAAATTAAAAGAAACGAAAAGAGAGGATGAGCAGAAATCACGTATTACCCTGTTGATAAAATGAAAGCAGAAGTCAGCATACATTCATGATGGTTGTTGAAGTCCTCTCAACCGATGTCTCTTGTTTCACTTCCGGAAATATGCGGGACCGAACCACCCGAGGAACAGCGTCCACTTTGAGAAAGGATATAATATTATAAAGGGAGAGGATATAAACGTACCATGTAATTTAGTGTCCCATCCCCAATAGTACGTATGTGGACCCCATGAGAAAAAAATGCATTTGAGGTACTAGTTGATCTATCATTCTATAAAATCTTAACAGCAACGTTTTTAACACTTTTCACGAACCCAACCCGTCACCCTCCAGTCCCTTCACTCTCCCCTCTTCCCCCTCTTTTATATCACATGTACAAAACATAATGTCCAATAAAGGCATTCAGACCTAACGGAAAATATGCCCCAAATTCAGTTCAGTTCAGTAACATGTAAGAAATGAAGGTCTTAAAAAAAGGAGAGTGTTACATTTGGGGTATTCTTCTTCTGCGTTTCCGAACATGCTGAATATTGTCAATAACGCTTGCAGGGCGAATTCCGCAATCCATTGCAGTATCTTTGCTGCTCCCCAAGGTGTCTCGTGTGCCCCCGGGGTGTCTAGAAAGAGGGTTCCACTGTACTGGTGTGTCCGTTGGCCTTTTTGCTGATGGTCACTCTCATTTGGAGAGGCATTGCAAGGCGAAAAGGCACCGACACTTCTGAAGACTAATGGGAACGGTCTTTTCAGGAGAAGGGGGCAGAGAGGGAAGTGAGAGTGAATGCGTTGGCCGCGCTTTTCAGGGAACCAAAAGGTAGCGGTTGGCTTAGCCTATAGTATAGAGCAGAGAAAGCCTTGTATAGCGGAAGTGTTTCAGGACTTGAGCGTGTTATTTTTGGTCAAAATACTGACTGATAACCAGCCAGCCAACTCGCAGTCAGCAAGCCTACATTCAAGCACGCACGCACGCACACACGCACGCACACACACACGCACGCACGCACGCACGCACACACGTACGCACGCACAAAAGAACGAACGCACGCACGCACGAACGCACGCACAACACACACTATACAACACACACACACACACACACACACACACACACACACACTCGCATACATTCACACACACACACACACACACACACACACACGTACACACACACACAAACACACACACACACACACACACACACCGACAGAGACACACACACATTAACACACATGTTCCTCTTGTTCGTGCAAATAACAAAAGAAATGAATCAGATAAAAGTGTGTTAGAAAAAGTGAATATGAACACCTTTTCACAACGAAGTTCACGAACACAACTTGGGGTTCTTTTTTCTGTTGGATAGTATATGTTTAACAATTATAGTCTGTTTGCATTCTCGTGAACATTAATTTTGCATTTGGTTTTGATCGAGAAGAATCTATACAACTGCGAAGCCTCGCCTAGGTAACAGCTATAGAACGTATGGTCAAAATTTGGGCGAACAATATGATGCATTGGAGGATTTTAACGGCAAGCGGCGCATGATCAAACTCAGCTTATGATTCCGTAATACACGCGAGTCGGTTCAGAAGCCAACACAGCTTCTTGTTTGCATTCCCATTGTGGGGGAGAATAAAGACGCCAATGTCACACCTTTTGCGCGTGTTAGGCATCATCCGCGAAGAAAAGCTGAACATTTACGATTTACGACTTGGTGTTTGATACAGTGAAACTCCCCTTTCACGACACCCCCACCTAGTTGAAAATCTCTCCCCTTTTAAAGCCAGGCTTTCTCGGAAATATTTTGTTCAGAACCTTTTTATAAATGTAGAAAAAGTGTACGAATTCCCACCCATCCAAGACCTATACTTTTCTCTGATCATTTCAGGTCTTAAAAGGGGGGTTCCACTGTTCAATTCAATATTTCCTTCTTTTTTTTCTCCTCCCTGGTGGCATCTTGCAGCGTCGCTCCGATCCCCACCGAGAGAAATGACTTTATACAATAAGGAAAACATGTTGCACGTGCTGGTTGGTTTGTGCCTGAACACACAACTATTTCTAAAGGATCTTTTTAGCTCCCATGCAAATTAGCAGAACCTACAAGCGTTAAGAAACAGCTGTGATGGGCATACACAAGTCAAATTTCTTTACAAGACGAGAATTAATGACAACAGCTTCAGATGTCGTCTACTTTTCACGCTGCAAGCAATATTGAAATCTCTCAGAGCGTTGCTTTTGTTGTAAATATGGAGAATGACAGTTCAAACAATTACGTTCACGCTCTAACACGCGTGTTGGCAAACATCAAATTGAAGCGGGAAAAATACTGAGTATAAAAGGTGTAATCTACCTTTGATTGTGCCGACTTGACTTTACCCTTCTATGGAATACATGATAAATAAAATAACATAAAATAAAAATAATTAAAAAGACAAGTAAAGAAGGAAAGCAATGGACAAATAAACAAGCAGATATAAACACATCTTGACGGAAACAATGTTGCTGTTGAACTGATCATGTTATTTAATCCTTTGAGTAATTAAGAGGATAATTTCTCTCTCTCTCTCTCTCTCTCTCTCTCTCTCTCTCTCTCTCTCTCTCTCTCTCTCTCTCTCTCTCTCTCTCTCTCTCTCTCTCTCTCTCTCTCTCTCTCTCTCTCTCTCTCACTATCTCTGCAATACATAATGCGACTATATTCTTCAAATTAATTGTAATTATCAACAAATATATAATTTTGTTGCGTATTGAATTTGAATCTGTTACCGTCTAAAATTTGGAGAATAATGTTCAACACATGTCATGTTTGGTTGTGTGTTTTTCCTTTGAGAGGGCGTTCCTAACAGCATTTAAAGAAACACTTATTTCATCCTATAAGCAAACCTGGCTTGAAAATGTACAAGGAAGTGAACGTTTCTCTCTGTACAGAACCTTCAAATCAACCCTAACATTATCCAACTATTTAAGTGATTTGAAACATATTAAAGCTAGAAATCTTCTGATTAGACTTAAATTGGGAGTATCTCCTCTGAAAGTGCATCAATTTCGCTTTAATTTAAATGCAACCTCCGCTGATTTGTCTTGTCCATTTTGTTGTGGCAGTGTTGAAGATGAAGTCCACTTTGTTTTAGTATGCCCTAACTATGCTGAGTTAAGAGAATATTATATTCCACGAAAATACACTAGAATCCCTTCATTGTTTAAATTAACCATGCTGTTTTCAAACACTAGTAAGCCGCTATTGCTACGTTTTTCTACATTTGTCATGAAGGCGCTTTTCATTCGTAATCCGTAATCCGTAAACGAAACAGGGCGATACTCCCTTACAAAGCATACACGCGCTCGTAAACATATACTCACAGACACACACCATTCATATGACCACACGCAAACACAAACACCCATGTACGCGCAAGTGTGTGAAAAGCACACCGGTATTATTGGAATAGGATTATATATAATGAGTGGGATGTTCTTGTTTTTGTTTACTATGTGCATTTGTATGCTGGTGCCTGAGATGTGCTCATCTCCATGAAAAGGGCCCAAGGCCTACTCATTAAAACATTCAGACTTCAGACTTCAGACTTCTCTCTCTCTCTCTCTCTCTCTCTCTCTCTCTCTCTCTCTCTCTCTCTCTCTCTCTCTCTCTCTCTCTCTCTCTCTCTCTCTCTCTCTCTCTCTCTCTCATATAATAATATGCAGATCTAAATTAAGTTATGTTAAAAATTGACACTTTTTATCATTGGAAATTGTACTTAAAATGCAGGCATGACAATTTATTTTTTAAATGTGTATCTGTATATACAGTTATAATGTATTAAGTTTGATGTGATAGTTCTTTGATTATATTGTTTTCTGTTCTTGTTGACCCTATATATATTAGGGCGAGGGCTGGATGTAAAAAAGCAATATTCTTGCTTATCTATTACCCTCGATAATAAAGATTTTGTCTTGTCTTGTCTTGTCTCTCTCTCTCTCTCTCTCTCAATCTCTCTCTCTCTCTCTCTCTCTCTCCCTCTCTCTTGCTTTCTGTCTATCTACCTGTATGTCTGTCTGTTCGTCTGTCTGACTGTTCGTCTGTCTGTCTCTTTCTGTCTCTTCTCTCTCACTAACTCACACCCTCTCTCTCTCTCTCTCTCTCTCTCTCTTTCTCTCTCTCTCTCTCTCTCTCTCTCTCTCTCTCTCTCTCTCTCTCTCTCTCCTTCACTATCTCTGCAATACATAATGCGACTATATTCTTCAAATTAATTGTAATTATCAACAAATATATAATTTTGTCGCGTATTGAATTTAAATCTGTTACCGTCTAAAATTTGGAGAATAATGTTCAACACATGTCATGTTTGGTTGTGTGTTTTTCCTTTGTTTTATTGTGTGTTTTGCGTGTGTGTGTGTGTGTGTGTGTGTGTGTGTGTGTGAGTGTGTGTGTGTGTTTGTGTGTGTGTGTGTTTCACCTGTTTCTTTGCCAACTGTTTCAAGTCACGAAGAGGTTGGAGTTTACTTGGCCGTATAACAATGTTTGACGCGTCGCTCGGGAAAGCTGAGTTATATTAGAGAGTGACATTGTAAGATGTTCAACAAATTAGCAACACAGACTGGATGATTAATTGAAATACAAATGTCAGACTCAAACACAATGCACAGTAGGCGATACATCTTCCCTGAGTTCTTTTGATTTGTGACAAATAGCACCCCTGCCGACTCAAGATTAATTTCACCCCCTTCCCAAACTCACCCCCTTAGCCCTAACTTTCTTGTCACTTGTCCGTCCTCCCCCCCCCCCCCCCATCCCTCCCTACTCCCCCTCCTCTTTACGTTTCTTTAGTTCTGCACCCTTCTCTCACCCTTCCCTCCCTCCCTCCCCCCCCCCCCCCCCCGTAAGTAACTTCTGTCCTGTGCACCCCTACAACCCCCTCCGCCCCCCCGCCCCCCTCCCTTCACGAACAAGCTGCCCTTCTGACCAAGCGTCAACCTGTCAAAGGAACAAGCAAATATCCGTGTGACGGTGTCGTCTGCAAGTGTCGTCTGCCATCTCAGTTGCCTCGTCCATTTTCTTGCGCGCGCACCCTAGCTGTTGTGCAAACAAACAAAGCTAGCCGCAGAGCTACAAGCAAACAAATTAATTTTCGCATGTTATTCTCCACACAACGCTGGTGTCGCCCCCTTCAACAGAAGGGAGCAGAGGGTGAAGAAGGATGAAAGGGGGGGGTGGGGGGGGGGGGGGGGTGGAGGTTGGGTAGGACTCGTTTGAAGGTTTGGGGCGGGTGATATGGGCTTGAGGTAAGATCGAATGGAAGGTTAGAGGAGGGGATTGCTGTTCAGTTTGGCAAGTTTTTATCTGAGTTAGAGTAAAGAACCAATCTTGAATGATGGTATTTGTTGCAAACAAGAGGTAGAGGAAGAAGAGAGGGAGGAGGGCAAAATTGACATGTGTAGAAACGAGACAGAAAGCTGTCACCAAACTCGGAAGACAAAGGAATGATAGTACGTTTACGTGACAAACAGATGTGTGAGGGCGAGGGGGTGGGGGTGGTGGTAACAAGAGAAGACTGAGGAGGTGGTTTGTGTTCACATTTGCAAGAAAGTAAGAAAGCTGTCCTGGGTATAGGTACGAAAAACGCTAAGTCCGGAGTTCAGCTATTTTCACCATTACAAGGAGGAAAAGAAAGAAACAAGATAAGGGGCACTGTTCGAAGTGTTTCGAACCATTTCATTTCTACACCAAAACAAAACAACAATAAGCAATGCAAAAGAGAGTTTTAAGAAAACAAGGTGGGTCAACGTTCAAGGTTTCCAACCTTTTCCAGTTCAAAACCAACAACAACAACAACAACAAGCAACGCAAAAGAAAGTTTTAAGGAAACTATCACTAAAGGGGGGGGTGGTGGGGCACTGCTCAAGGCGTGTCCAACCATTTTCAGTTCACCAACAGCAAGAAGCGAAGCAAAAGGTGTTTCCACCGTCTCAAGTTCGCAAACACCAACAACAAGAAGCAAAGCAAAAGGTGTTTCCACCGTCTCAAGTTCGCAAACACCAACAACAAGAAGAAAAAGCAAAAGGTGTTTCCACCGTTTCAAGTTCACAAACACCAACAACACTGAAGAAGCAAAGCAAAAGATCGCGGGGTTTTGATGATTTACGACAGAATGATGAGACCGGGGCGTGATTAACCCTTTCGCTGCCAAGGACCCCAGCAGCGTCTAATGCACTTTCGATGGCTGTCACTGCAACAAAGGCAGAGAAAGGATCGCAGCGGACGAAGAATAGGTAGCGGAGTTGCCCTTTTACTCTCGAGCTGGTAATCTGTGCCGCGTGACGACTGCCCTTGCATGTAATTCGGAAGAGGACAAGAACAGTTCACGCCAGCTGTTGACACCGTTGGAAACTTAAAATTCGTTTGCGGTTTTATTAGTGTTCAAACTTAGAATTAGCTTGTGGATACTCTAAAAATGACTAAGGTCATGGTCGATGTCGACCGGAACATCCCAGAACTCAAAGACCCCATGTCATCCGCGAGGAAAATTCTTGCAATACGATATGTACTATTGTGGATGCGCGCGCGCGCGTTTGTGTCTCTGTGACTGTCTCTGTGTCTGTGTCTCTATGTCCCTGTATGTGTCTCTGTGCCTCTGTGTCCCTGTATGTGTGTCTGTGTGAGGAGTAGAAGGATCCTGTACTTTCAGTTAAAACTGGAGAGCAGAATACTTGCGTAACGGTTTACGTGACAAAATTAATACAAACAAGACACACATGTTTACCGGCACGGTTGGCCTAGTGGTAAGGCGTCCGCCCCGTGATCGGGAGGTCGTGGGTTCGAACCCCGGCCGGGTCATACCTAAGACTTTAAAATTGGCAATCTATAGTGGCTGCTCCGCCTGGCGTCTGGCATTATGAGGTTAGTGCTAGGACTGGTTGGTCCGGTGTCAGAATAATGTGACTGGGTGAGACATGAAGCCTGTGCTGCGACTTCTGTCTTGTGTGTGGCGCACGTTATATGTCAAAGCAGTACCGCCCTGATATGGCCCTTCGTGGTCGGCTGGGCGTTAAGCAAACAAACAAACAAACACACATGTTTATAACAACGAGCTCAGCTGCAGAGTATTTACGAATCTAAAATCACCCAGGACGAAACAAGGACTGTTGCTTCTGTTGTGTGGACGTTTGAAGTCCTTTTATGACAGAGGAGCCAACGTAGCTGAAAAATGCGAACAGCCAGCTACAGTTTTAATCAGAAAAAAATAATTCACCGTCTTTCGTTTATTGCGAAAATAGCTGTTACAAGAAAATGAAGAGCCTTTTAAAGAGGAAAAATCTAATTGTAAGTGGCAGACAGTGCAACTCTAGCGTTTTACCTATAAAAAGGAATTCATTGTAATTTGTTAACTGCGAAACTAGCTGTTACGAGAAGACAACTGAAAAGTCTGTTCAATTGCAAACAACTTGGTCGAGACAGGCAGTACAGCTACAACGTCATAATTTATATGTTTATTATATGAAAGTAGCTTTATTACGAGAAGAAACAAAGCCTTTTCAAAAGCAATGGTTTTGTTACGGGAAGATGAAAAGCAAAAAATCTTGTCAGAAACCAACAGTACAGCTTGCAGTCAGGGGTTAAATAATAGTGTAACAGCTCGCTCACAAGTGCAGGCAGGGAAGCAACTCTCACTTTCTTCAGCCCCATGAAGACAATATGGCCGGCATAAAATCGTTCGCGCCTGCTTGATTCGTCCTCTGTTCTTCCAAGTTTTCTTTAGAGTTCTCGTTTGCCACCCGGCTTGCACCCGACAATACCCCGGGTGTTTTCTTTTCTCTGAAGGTACTTCTAAAACCGTGAACCGTCGCCAAATTTACGAGCCAAAACACAGAGACCGGAACAAGGTTCAATTAGCATAATGTGTTGCCTTTTCTTCCCCTGTTGATTGTTCTTTCAGGGGGAACGCTCTTCTGCTCACAATGTTGAAGAGATTTGAATGGGATGGATACATGTGTGGCGCTTGTGGAGAGGTTAAGTGTGTGTGTTTGTTTGTGTGTGTGTTTGTTTGTTTGTGTGTTTGTGTGTGTTCGTGTGTGTGTGTGTGTATTTGTGTGTGTGTGTGTATGTGTGTGTGTGTACGCGTGTGTGTGTGTGTGTGTGTGTGTGTGTGTGTGTGTGTGTTCCTGTGTGTCTGTGCCTGTGTCAATGTGTCTGTGTGTCCAAGTGCGTTTGTCTTTATATCTAATTCTCTGTGTCTATGTGAGTGAGTGTCCCCTTTATTCAGAATGTGTACGTCGCTATATCATTATTGTCTGATTGACACAAAGCAATTATTCTAGGGAACACTAGTACTACATCATCATTAACTTCCGAAGTCGTAAGACAAGAATCAATAAACAAAGCCAGGCAAGAACGCACAAACAGGAAAGAAAAATCCATGACGACGAGTTTTAAAAAAAGCAAAAAAAATAAATTTAAAAAAAACATAGAACACGGAATTAGTGCTCTCTTTACACAAATCATACGACACTGAGTGTACGTTTAATAAGTATCCTTGCAGTATAAAATGCTGTTGTTCTCGTAGAGCAAATTACCAGTCCGGGTTTTAAGAAATTAAGATTAAAGACACATGGTCTCAAGAATTGGGCAACAGGAGCAAGGAGAGGGGGTTAGGATAGGTTGCAAACATGTCACGTTTGGGACAGGAACACAAATAATCAGGCAAACGCTTTTTTACATTTAGTCAAGTTTTGACTAAATGTTTTAACGTAGAGGGGGGAATCCAGACGAGGGTCGTGGTGTATGTGTGTGTGTCTGTCTGTCTGTCTGTGCGTGTGTGTGTGTAGAGCGATTCAGACTAAACTACTGGACCGATCTTTATGAAATTTTACATGAGAGTTCCTGGATATAAAATCCCCAGACGTTTTTTCATTTTTTTTATAAATGTCTTTTATGACGTCATATCCGGCTTTTTGTAAAAGTTGAGGCGGCACTGTCACACCTTCATTTTTCAATCAAATTGATTGAAATTTTGGCCAAGCAGTCTTCGACAAAAGCCGGACTTCGGTATTGCATTTCAGCATGGAGGCTTAAAAATTAATTGATGACTTTCGTCATTAAACATCTGAAAATTGTAATTAAAATTATTTTTTTATAAAACGATCCAAAATTACTTTTATTTTATTCTTCATCATGTTCTGATTCCAAAAACATATAAATATGTTATATTCGGATTAAAAACAAGCTCTGAAAATTAAAAATATAAAAATTATGATTAAAATTAAATTTCCGAAATCGTTTTAAAAACAATTTCATCTTATTCCTTGTCGGTTCCTGATATAGATATGATACGTTTGGATTAAAAACACGCTCAGAAAGTTAAAACGAAGAGAGGTACAGTAAAGCGTGCTATGCAGCACAGCGCAACCGCTACCGCGCTGAACAGGCTCGTCACTTTCACTGCCTTTTGCACGAGCGGCGGACTACGGTAATTGTGAAAAAATGCAGTGCGTTCAGTTTCATTCTGTGAGTTTCACAGCTTGGCTAAATGTAGTAATTTTGCCTTACGCGACTTGTTTTCAGTGCTGCCGTACGGTTGAAGAAAAACAAAACACCAACAGCAACAACGAACAAGTCGCGTAAGGCGAAATTACTACATTTAGTCAAGCTGTGGAACTCACAGAATGAAACTGAACGTAGTCCGCCGCTAGTGCAAAAGGCAGTGAAAGTGACGAGCCTGTTTGGCGCGGTAGCGGTTGCGCTGTGTGCTGCATAGCACGCGCTTTACTGTACCTCTCTTCGTTTTAAGTTTGTGAGCGTGTTTTTAATCCAAACATATCATATCTATATGTTTTTGGAATCAGGAACCGACAAGGAATAAGATGAAATTGTTTTTAAATCGATTTCGGAAATGTAATTTTGATCATAATTTTTATATTTTTAATTTTCAGAGCTTGTTTTTAATCCAAATATAACATATTTATATGTTTTTGGAATCCGAACATGATAAAGAATAAGATGAACGTAAATTTGGATCGTTTTATAAAAACAATTTTTTTTTTTACAAATTTCAGATTTTTAATGACCAAAGTCATTAATTAATTTTTAAGCCACCAAGCTGAAATGCAATACCGAAGTCCGGCCTTCGTCGAAGATTGCTTGGCCAAAATTTCAATCAATTTGATTGAAAAATGAGGGTGTGACAGTGCCGCCTCAACTTTTACAAAAAGCCGGATATGACGTCATCAAAGACATTTATCGAAAAACAGAAAAAAATTCCGGGGATATCATTCCCAGGAACTCTCATGTAAAATTTCATAAAGATTGGTCCAGTAGTTTAGTCTGAATCGCTCTACACACACACACACACACACAGACAGACAGACAGACAGACACACACACACACACATACACCACACACACACACACACACACACACACACACACACACACACACACACACATACACCACACCCTCGTCTGGATTCCCCCCTCTACGTTAAAACATTTAGTCAAAACTTGACTAAATGTAAAAAGAAACAAGTCGCGTAAGGCGAAATTACTACATTTAGTCAAGCTGTGGAACTCACAGAATGAAACTGAACGCACTGCATATTTTAACAATGACCGTAGTCCGTCGCTTGTGCATAACGGAGTGAAACTGACGAGTCTGTTCAGCGCGGTAGTGGTTTCGCTGTGCTGCATAGCACGCTTTTCATATGTTTTTGGAAACAAGAACCGATAAGGAAAAAGATGAACGTGTTTTTAAGTTGATTTCGAAAATTTAATTTTGATCATAATTTTTATGTTTTTAATTTTCAGAGCTTGTTTTTAATCCAAATATAACATATTTATATGTTTTTGGAATCATAAAATGATGAAGAATAAAATGAACGTAAATTTGGATCGTTTTATGAATTTTTATTTTTTTTTTTACAATTTTCAGATTTTTAATTACCAAAGTCATTAATTAATTTTTAAGCCACCAAGCTGAAATGCAATACCGAAGTCCGGCCTTTGTCTAAGATTGCTTGGCCAAAGTTTCATTCAGTTTGATTGAAAAATGAGGGTGTGACAGTGCCGCCTCAACTTTTACAAAAAGCCGGATATGACGTCATCAAAGGTATTTATAAAAAAAATCAAAAAAAATCCGGGGATATCATTCCCAGGAACTCTCATGTAAATTTTAATAAAGATCGGTCCAGTAGTTTGGTCTGAATCGCTCTACACACACACACGCACAGACAGACAGACAGACACACACACACACACACACACACACACACACACACACACACACACACACACACACACACACACACACACACATACACCACGACCCTCGTCTCGATTCCCCCTCTATGTTAAAACATTTAGTCAAAACTTGACTAAATGTAAAAAGAAAGCCCAGCCTTTTCTGCAGGAAAGGCCATTAAACCTGGTTCAGCCGAATGCGCAAGACAAATACTTACTCCGTAATTCATGCGCAGTCATGCTGTGACGCCAAGCTGACTTGTAAAACGCCACGCGATTGGTTCATTGAGATTCATGAGAAGACAATCAACAAGGGAAGCAATCATGGAACAGCTGCTCACACAAATGTTATCTCCCATATTAAGAAAGCTGTATGTGTTCTGCCGAGCACGGTTGTAGGGTTTTCAAGATTTTACGACCATTTTGGGGACAGGCGTTCGGCGAGCAGGCTCTTTCTTCTCCGAAACTACCTCTTCGTGACTCTGAATTCGCGGCTGGATAAAATGGCTCTGCTCAATCGCCTTACAAGCATGGCAGTATTGTAAGGGGACGGTGCGTTAAATGTGTACATGCTGTGGGCAGGGCCCTCCCACTTCGCTATAAAACTGTCATATTTTGTTTACCCGCTCGATCCCTACGTATACGGACGATAAAAACATGAAAACACTTAGAGCCGACAAAAGACGACATTTTGAGCTAAGATCGACAGCCAAGGAGCCAAAACTACCTTGGGTCATAAAACAACCAGAGCTGACAATTGTCCATGGACCTGAAATGACTGCCGTGAATGTCAACGGTGGGAGCTGAGAGTTTTCGTGGTGTAGCCTTTAGGAAATTCAAGTGGTACATTGTACAAATAATAAATTACACCGGAGGTGTTTTTTTTTCCTTTGGAGTCTCCTTTTGATTGATTCTGTGCTGTTTATTTACAAAGAGTACATGTGTTCGTTTTTCTAACTAAGCACAGTATAAGAGCATATCTTTAATGACCTTGATCTGACGTGTCGTTTTGAAGATCGTGACATAAAGTACGAAATAACCTGCATTTACTGTGGTAATAAAAAGACCACACATGCTTTTTCACTGCAGGTGCGAAGTATGGAGTTAGGTGTGGATTTGAGTTGTTTGTCAACATCTATCCGACCATGTGATACCTGACTGGATTTGGTAATAGCTGCACTGCACTGAACCGGGCGCGGCACTGGTATATAATTATATAATTTATTTTCAATATTTTTGAAACGGAATCCTTTTCTCAAAACGGCAAAGCACGGTCCATACGACGCCCAAAAACGACAAACAGCAGCATCGGCTATAAAACAAACCTTACTGGATTTGAGAATCATAGCCAAATTTGATGAATAAAGTCATTTGCTCATTTAAGTGCTTGTTATTCTCCCAGATGTCAGGAGATTGGTTTCTTATCACTCCCATGCACTTGCTCCTGTTGAATATGTTTTCTTGATATATTTAGCGTGTTTCTCATGCACTGTCCTGTTTTTCCACGAGATCGGTAGTCCGAGGTATATCGATTTCCTTTCGTCTGCACAGGTTCCCAACTCAATCTGCCTGTCAACAAAAACAACAACGAAGGCAACAATTGTTTTGAAATCAGTATCATGGTCACATTTTCTTTGCAGGTGTGACTAAACAGTGTCCGAAACTGATGATATTCAAACACACACACACACACACACACACACACACACACGCACGCACACACACACACACACACGCATGCACACACAAACACACACACGCACGCACGTACGCACGCACGCACAAACACACACGCACACATACGCACACACACACACACGCACGCACGCACGCACGCAAACACACACGCACGCACGTACGCACGCACAAACACACTCACTCACACAAACACACACAGACACACACACACAAACAAAAACAGACACAAACATAGACTCAAGCACACACACACACACACTACACATACAGACACAGGCACAGACACACACACATATAAACACACACACACACACACACACACACACGCAATAAAGGTTAGTTATTGGAACGTTTAATCTTTCGATGACATTCTGCTCCAGGGGCGGACGAGGGGGGGGGGCACAGGGGGCACGTGCCCCCCCCCCCCACCGAAAAAAAAAAAAAAAAAAAAAAAAAAAAGGTTTTTCTATGCTGATTCTATGACCATTTCTAAGTTCAAATGGCACCAGATGGCACCATTTTGCTTCTTTGGGCCAAAAAATTTTCCGGGGGGGCATGCCCCCGACCCCCCTAGCAAATTCGGGCGCTTCGCGCCCATCACATTCACTTTCGATTCAAAGTGCCCCCCCCCTTAGAAAGCAACTGATCCGCCCCTGTGCTCTATAACCCCCATCAACTGTACAACGACCAACAGCTACAGCGATGGTCAGTTTCGAAATCAGTATCCTGAATGAGAATGTGTCGTTTTGTCAAAAAAGTCAACGTTCCAATAAGGCCAAAAAAAAGTCGTCTGTATACGGTAACATAGGCCAAAAAAATAGGGTCGGTAGGTCGGGATTTTTTTTTTCTCCAAAAAAAACATATTATTTTTAAGTTATTTTGCCAAAAAACAAAGATTTTTTTTTCTTCCCCCCCCCCCCCCCCCCCCCAAATGCCAACCAAAAAGTCTAGGGTCGCGCGAAAAAATAGGGTCGGTCGGGATACCGTAAACAGACTATTTTGTTGTTGTTGCCTAACTACAAACCTTTCTTGCTTTTCGTGTTTCAAGTTTTATATTTTGGATTTAAGAACGTTTGCAGTGTCTCTGTTTCGGATTTATGCAGTGTCCAGTTTCCCACGAGGGGTAGGGGGACACGGGTGTCCAGGGTGTCCAGGGTCCGTCGGTCACGGCGTCCCTCCCACAGGTGCACAAGTCATTCAGCCCCAAACACCCCCATCAACGACAATCGGTCTATTCTGCAGCCAGGGGTCAGAAGTGTTGGCTTTTTGTTCGCTTTCAAAAGGCTACTCCTTAGCGAGAGCCATCTTTGCTGTTGTTTACGGCACTGTTGGCTGAAAGGTGTGCCGAGGAGATTTATTCCCCGTGCAGTGTTCAGGTGTTGAGAGTGTAATCTTGACTAATGTTTTCTTGTCGTATTCAAAGTCGATAAAAAGTATTAAAGCTGTGGTCTATTTATGACTTTGCGGGGCTACGAGGTTGAAAAATAGGGATACAATCATGTACAGCAAACGATACCCGAACCCCACCTATACGGCGTGTATGACCTTGAGAGCTTCAGTCAACGCTTGAATTTTGCAGGGATAACATCCGGTTTGCTCTCTCAAGACTGATCATATTTTATCTTCAAGAGAGATCAAGGGGAAAAAATAAACGCCCCGGCGAAGATTCGAACTCTCGAGCACGAGACTTCGTGTCTCATGTCCAAACCACTAGGCTACTGCGCCAATCGAGAAAAAGAAGGAAAAACATTGATATGAATTCATGTTATGTTATTCTTGAAGCAGCATGGTTTATATCTCTATCCGCCCATTGTTCAGAAGTGAATACGTGTATAATTATTTCTTAATTGTCTGTTTTCAACTGCACAGAGCTTTGGAGAGATTCAATTACTGTTCTTGTCATTTTTTCTTGCATGTTGTAAATAGAGATATCGCAGCTATTTGCATGGCGCGAATGTCGTGTAGCATGACGGTGTAAACAGGTACTGCGATTCCGCAAAACATGTTTGCAAATAAAGGCAAATTTTAATAGCAATTTTTACGTTTTTGCAACGCATGAATGGTAATTCAAGAGTAGAATGATATAAAATTATCAATTGTTTTATCTTTGAAAACACTGGTAAAGTGGCCTAGCGGTTAAGACATCGGCCCGACATTTCGAGGCCCCGAGGCCTTGAGTTCGAATCCCTGCCAAGTCGTTTATTTTTTCTGCTCGATCCTTCTCGACAAATATGCTCAGCTCTGAGAGAGCAAACCGGATGTTACCACTGCAAAATTCAAGCGTTGACTGAAG
>NW_027127215.1:0-19213 GCF_037325665.1 Littorina saxatilis
TGTGTGTGTGTGTGTGTGTGTGTGTGTGTGTGTGTGTGTGTGTATGTGTATGTGTGTGTGTGTATGTGTGTGTGTGTGTGTGTATTTGTGTGTGTGTCACTGTGTGTGTGTATTTGTGTGTATGTGTGTGTGTGTGTGTGTGTGTTTGTGTGTATGTGTGTGTATGTGTGTGTGTGTGTGTGTTTGTGTGTATGTGTGTATGTATGTGTGTATGTGTGTGTGTGTGTGTGTGTGTGTTTTTTTGTGTTACCGCGATGTCTGATAAACACCGTAATCATACGAAATAGCGGTTTAAAAAGAATACAAGGTCGTATTACAGTCATACAGGGTTTGGTTAATATGGAAATGGCAACTCGAAAGCACAATTTTTCATAGACAGAGACGTTTCAAAATCTGATTTAAAAAAGGCTCAGCAGAGAGCGGAGGGTAGGGTGTGGAAGGGGAGGGGGGGGCGCACACAGGTGGTGGGGCCAAGGGGGGGGGGGGGGGGGTAGGAGAGGGAGGTGATCACGGGAGTTATTGGAAAGCAACGCGGAGAGGAGGGAAGACAGATTGCACCATGTCACTCCCCCTCCTCATTCCGCGCGTCGGCTTAGATTTCTTGTAAACGAAAACGTTCCGCATATCATAGTAAAAATGTATGACTGCGCAATGCCTTTGAAGGCGGCAAGCTAAGCCTGATCGTCACAGACAGGTGGCCATCATCACTCGTAAAACTGAGATGGTTTTAAATTTGCAACATGCCAGCCAACAGCCGAGGTGAACATGTAAAATTGATTGCGGCTGCACAAAAAGAATAGCCGATATATACACAAGGATCGAGGAATTAAGCCTCTGGTATATATTTATCAAAAATCTTGCCGTCATAATACATAATTAATTGCGACTAAAATAACGTCCAAAGTGGCCCTGCTAATGAGATGCCGCGCTGATATTTTAAGTTTAAGATTTCAGTTCGTTTTGTTGTTGTGTGATGAAGAAACAAATAGGTACTTGCATGACAACATTTAGTAATTAGTAGGTCAAATTACTTAACAGGACAAAAGCTATATACTGCAATAACAAGGAGTGTAATACAATGTTACGCATTCCACTCGTAGAAAATGTATCTCCCTGTTTAGTGCCGTTCACGGGGCAGATTTTCAGCCAACTCTCAACCAACTTGACTTGGTTTGAAGTCGCTCAGAATTCGCTATGACCAAGTGGGCGGACAGTCTGCCATATGAACAGCCCCGATGACTTTTTTCCAATTTAGTTCAGATTTAGCAGCGTTTTTTTTTAACTCAGCTGGACGCTTCTTGACTTCTCAGCGATTTACAAGCGACATGCGGCAGACTTTCATTACCGATTTTCCTGAGTCGTCTACTCGGACAACCCCGCAACGAAATCCAAAATCAGATAGACTGCATGCTATCGTTTCAAAATGCAGTATCAAAACACAAGAATGGTAATTTAATTGGAACGTTTAATTTATGACAAAATATAATGTTCTGTTTTGTCATAAATTAAACATTCCAATAACTTATCATTCTTGTTTTTGGATTGGAAAACAACGAATTGAAATGAGACCGAACACTGTAGCTCGAATGCGTAAGTCAGCTGAGAATCTAAAACTGAGTCAGCTGCTTTGCCGGATGCCGCTTTTGACTACACACTCCCGACGATGCGGGTTTGTCTGAACCCATACATTTGAAAGAGGGTTTTTACCGTTTATTCCTCTAACGACGATGCGGGTTTGTCTGAACCCATACATTTGAAAGAGGGTTTTTACTGTTTATTTCTCTAACGACGGGGTGGGTTCAGGGAAACCCACAGCGCTACTTCAGTGGTTGCATCGAGTTTCTCCCTTCACCGACCTCTTGCAGGGGAGGGAGAGTGGGAGGGAGAGGGGGAGGGAGAGGGGGAGGGAGAGACTGAGAGACTAAGAAAGAGAGAGAGAGAGACTAAGAAAGAGAGAGAGAGACTAAGAAAGAGAGAGAGAGAGACTAAGAAAGAGAGAGAGACTAAGAAAGAGAGAGAGAGAGTCTAAGAAAGAGAGTGAGAAACTAAAAAAGAGAGAGAGAGAGACTAAGAAAGAGAGAGAGGGAGACTAAGAAAGAGAGAGAGAGAGAGACTAAGAAAGAGAGAGAGACTAAGAAAGAGAGAGAGAGAGACAAATAAAGAGAGAGAGACTAAGAAAGAGAGAGAGACTAAGAAAGAGAGAGAGGGAGACAAAGAAAGAGAGAGAGAGAGACTAAGAAAGAGAGAGAGAGAGACTAAGAAAGAGAGAGAGATAGAGACTAAGAAAGAGAGAGAGAGACTGAAAGAGAGAGAGAGAGACTAAGAAAGAGAGAGAGAGAGACTAAGAGAGAGAAAGAGAGACTAAGAAAGAGAGAGAGACTAAGAGAGAGAGAGAGAGAGAGAGAGACTAAGAGAGAGAGAGAGAGACTAAGAAAGAGAGAGAGAGACTAAGAGAGAGAGAGAGAGAGACTAAGAAAGAGAGAGAGAGACTAAGAAAGAGAGAGAGACTAAGAAAGAGAGAGAGAGAGACTAAGAAAGAGAGAGAGAGAGACTAAGAAAGAGAGAGAGACTAAGAAAGAGAGAGAGAGAGACTAAGACAGAGAGAGAGCGACTAAGAAAGAGAGAGAGAGAGACTAAGAAAGAGAGAGAGAGACTAAGAAAGAGAGAGAGAGAGACTAAGAAAGAGAGAGAGAGAGAGACTAAGAAAGAGCTAGAGAGAGAGAGAGAGACTAAGAAAGAGAGAGATAGACTAAGAAAGAGAGAGAGAGACTAAGAAAGAGAGAGAGAGAGAGAGACTAAGAAAGAAAGAGAGAGAGAGACTAAAAGAGAGAGAGAGAGAGACTAAGAAAGAGAGAGAGAGAGACTAAGAAAGAGAGAGAGAAAGAGAGACTAAGAAAGAGAGAGAGACTAAGAGAGAGAGAGAGACTATGAAAGAGAGAGAGAGAGACTAAGAGAGAGAGAGAGAGAGACTAAGAAAAAGAGAGAGAGAGACTAAGAAAGAGAGAGAGAGAGACTAAGAAAGAGAGAGAGAGACTAAGAAAGAGAGAGAGAGACTAAGGAGAGAGAGCGAGAGACTAAGAAAGAGAGAGAGAGAGAGAGAGACTAAGAGAGAGAGAGAGAGAGAGACTAAAAAAGAGAGAGAGAGACTAAGAAAGAGAGAGAGAGACTAAGAGAGAGAAAGAGAGACTAAGAAAGAGAGAGAGACTAAGAGAGAGAGAGAGAGAGAGAAGAGAGACTAAGAGAGAGAGAGAGAGACTAAGAAAGAGAGAGAGAGACTAAGAGAGAGAGAGAGACTAAGAAAGAGAGAGAGAGACTAAGAAAGAGAGAGAGAGACTAAGAAAGAGAGAGAGAGAGACTAAGAGAGAGAGAGACTAAGAAAGAGAGAGAGAGAGACTAAGAAAGAGAGAGAGAGAGAGACTAAGAAAGAGAGACAGAGAGAGAGACTAAGAGAGAGAGACAGAGAGAGAGACTAAGAGAGAGAGAGAGACAGAGAGAGAGACAGAGAGAGACAGACAGAGAGAGAGACAGACAGAGAGAGAGACAGACAGACAGAGAGAGAGAGACAGACAGTCAGATAGACAGACAGTCAGATAGACGGATAGACGGATAGACAGACAGACAGACAGACAGAGCAACTGACAACAGACATACAGACAGAGAGATACGGACAGACAAACAGAGAGACAGACAGTCTCTTGGAGACAAACAGGCAGACAGACACTGTTCCGCCGCTTTGGTAATTATGGGTGTAGCAGAACCCGCGCCGTCGGCAGAGGGATAGTTACAATCACTACTACTCTTTAAAAGTATGGGTATGTGTGAACCCGCGCCATCGGTAGTGTTTATGTAAATTATCATAATCAATTAATTCTGATGTTTTGTCATGTACACACTAAAAATTTGCAGACAGAGAGCAAATTAGGTGTGTGAGAGATACTTAAAATTTCAAAACGATACCTTTAATGGTTCCAGAGTTACAATGATTTTAGTGTGTCTCTGGGTACAGGTGAACCCAGGAAGCACGGCAAAGGTTAACGCAGCGAATTTTAAATGAATCGGTTCTGACAAAATCACTTGAAAGTTGGTAGAAAGTTGGTTGTACGTCTGACATGTGAACGACACTTTAGTATGTACACACCGGTCAAAGTCAGCGAGCTATACTTGCCCTTTCCACCCCCCCCCCCCCTTCTCCCCTTGGTTCCCACGGTAACGGGAGCCGGCTGGACATTAGAAGCAACTGGTCCCAATTTGCACATCCGGTCCGGGTGGTCCAACGCTTTTGCCCTTCCCTCCGACCACCTGATGTGACCCTGTCGCTCTCTGCCAGGTTCTGAAACCCTACACCACACTGCGGCCTGTGTGTCTGTCTCTGATTGAGGAAATTTGTCTGGCAGAATATTCGTTTTGTTGTAAGTGTTTTTTTTTATAGGGGGTCAATGTATTAGGTGTCTGTGTGGCTCTGGCACTGAGTATCTGTGGACTTGTTTGTGTTTTGTTTGTTTTTTGGGGGGTGAGGGTGGTTTGGGCTTAATATTATTTTTATTGTTGTTCTACTGGTGGAGGTGTAGTTCGGGGTGGGGTTAGGGAGAGAGATGGGGCAAATTAGTCGAGCAAGAGACTTGGAGATAGGAAAGGAAGATGAAGACAGAAGTAGAGAGAGAGAGAGAGAGAGAGAGAGAGAGAGAGAGAGAGAGAGAGAGAGAGAGAGAGAGAGAGAGAGAGAGAGAGAGAGAGAAACTGAAACTGAAACTGAAACTGAACTTTATTACCAAAGGATAGAGGTTTTAGGCAAAGCCTAATCTTACAACCTGTCCCTTATACAAACACTTAATACAGACGCACATAATATAGATAGTAAAATTGACAAGGTTATTGTTACTTACAGACGTACATAATCAGGAATCAGGTTCTGGGACCCATATCTTTTTGTGGCATGTCTGAAATGTGATTTTAAATATCCAGGAACATTATTGTTAATTACTTTGTACATAAAGACAGCCTTGTTTAGCGTCAACTGATCTTTCAAGGGAAGGAAATTAAGGAGCTTTAATTTATCATCTGTTGGCTTATTTGACTCATGCAGAATTAGTTTTGCAGCACGGCGATGAAGAGAATTGAGTCGTTTGAGATGAACATCACTGCAGTTATCCCAAAGTGTTGAAGCAAAGTTGATATGGGGCATTATGTGAGCGTAATAAAACAACTTGAGTGCTTCCACATCGGCATAATGTCTTAATTTAGACAATAAGTACAAATTTTTAGATACTAATTTGCAAATTTTACTCAAGTGAGTTTGCCATTTCAATTCTTGATCAACGGTAACCCCTAATAATGTATGCTCTTTAACTTGTTGCACTTGAGTTGAATCAATTGACAGTTGAAGTTGTAAGGGTTTTAATTGGTGTTTTTGTCTAGTTGTAATCACCATACTTTTCGTCTTAACAGGGTGAATAACCATTGCATTAGTGGTGCACCATTCTGTCATCTCATCTATACTTTTTTGAAGAGATTGGTTGACGGCTACCAAAGACTTCTGACTGGTGTGGATTGATGAATCATCCGCAAAGAACTCACATCTTACTTTCTCATCTGACACATGAAGAGGTAAATCATTTATATAAATACAGAACAATATAGGTCCTAATACAGACCCTTGAGGCACACCACTTTTGACAAAATCATTCGACGAAGTTTTACAGTTGATGAATACATATTGTTTCCGTTTTGAAAGATATGATTCGAAGAAGGCACAAGCAGAGTCATCTTTTAAGTAGCATTGTAATTTCTTTAATAATAAGGAGTGGTCTACAAGGTCAAATGCTTTTTTAAAGTCCAGGAATAACGCTCCTGTTACTTCGGACTCATTAATAGCTGATAACCAAGTTTCACATAAAGAGCTGAGAGCAGTGTGGCATGAATGCTTAGAGCGAAATCCAGACTGAAATGGATGAAACAAATTCATTCGTTCCATATATTCCAGTAAATATTTCTGAATATGCTTCTCCAAAGGCTTAGATAAAACAGGTAAGAGGGAAATTGGTCGAAAGTTGTTAGGGTCCGTAAGATCCTTGCTTTTTGGGAGTGGCACTACCTTGGCACATTTTAAAATAGAGGGAAAAACGTTTTGTTGTATGCCAAGGTTGTAGACATAAGTCAGTGAATCAATTATGTATGGTAAAGCAAGTTTGAGCAACCGGACAGGAATCTTATCGGGACCCATTGACTTTTTATTCGCCATCTGTTCTATCAGTTTTCCAACCTCGTGGACAGTAATGGGTGGAATAGAAAACGATTCGTTTTGAGTCAACTTTCGTCCACAAAATGTTTTTAATTTTTCTAGAGAGACATCAATATCAAGGGACTCATTCTGCGTGAGACAGGCTTTCAGTTTCTCTGCGAGCGAAATAAAGTGTTGATTAAAATCTTCTGGAGTTATTTGTGACGGAGAATTGGTCGATCTCTTTCGAGATTTATCAAGAACTTCATTCATTGCTCGCCAAATTGTAGAAGTATCTCTCTTATCAGAAAGCAATTTATTAAAATAATCTGCTTTTGCTTGCCTTACCGTTTTCAAAACTAGAGAGAGAGAGAGAGAGAGAGAGAGAGAGAGAGAGAGAGAGAGAGAGAGAGAGAGAGAGAGAGACAGACAGACAGACAGACAGACAGAGAGAGACAGACAGAGAGAGAGAGGGAGAGAGAGAGAGAGGGGGAGAGAGAGAGAGAGACAGAAAGAGAGAGACCGAGAGATTGAGATACAGAGAGAGAGGGGGGAGAGAGAGAGAGAAAGACAGAGAGAGATAGAGAGAGACAGACAGACAGACACAGAGAGAGAGAGAGAGAGAGAGAGAGAGAGAGAGAGAGAGAGTCAGAGTCAGAGTCAGAGACTGTCAAAGAGAGGGGGGGGGGGGGGCGACAGAGATGAAGGAGGAGGTGGAAGTTTTAAACTGTACATGTGTATGAACTCAGCGTTCCTTTGAATGCATAAATCAATCGACCTAAAATACTGAAGTGGCAGCTACTGGGTTTTCTTGCGCAGATATTAGTAAAATATTATGTATTATTTGGTTGGTGTGCTTGCTTGTTGGTTGGTTGGTTTGCTTTCTTTGTCCCTGCTTTTTGTTGTTGCTTTCTTGTTTTATTGTTTGTGTTTCGTACGAAGATAAAAAGTGGCCAACAAAGTTGGTCCCCTTTATTTATTTATTTACGAGGATTTATATCGCGCACGTATCTCACCACACAAGGCGACTCAAGGCGCATGTTACCTATTAATGCCGTGTGAGATGGAATCTTTTACACAATATATCACGCATTCACATCGGCCAGTAGATCGACTGCCTTTAGGCGCTGCATCCACCTTTCACGGCCTATTATTCCAGGTCACACGGGTATTTTGGTGGACATTTTTATCTACGCCTATACAATTTTGCCAGGAAAGACCCTTTTGTCAATCGTGGGATCTTTAACGTGCACACCCCAATGTAGTGTACACGAAGGGACCTCGGTTTTTCGTCTCATCCGAAAGACTAGCACTTGAACCCACCACCTAGGTTAGGAAAGAGGGGAGAAAATAGCGGCCTGACCCAGGGTCGAACACGCAACCTCTCGATTCCGAGCGCAAGTGCATTACCACTCGGCCACCCAGTCCCTGGTCCCCTCTGTTGCAAGATCAAGTGCACAATCTCACCGACAAAATTACCTAGTTATCAACATCCTAAAATACCACCACGGTCCACAAATATGTGAGATAACTGATGGCACTCACCTGTTGCAAAACGTTTCAGGAAATTTCACAGCTAAATCTATTAAAAGCCGTTTAAACCAAAAAAGATAAGGTTCAGATTAGAGCCCCACTCCGCCCTCACATGAAGCTTACATAACGATGGAATATTTTACAAAATAAGCAAGTCTAACAGGATGGAACACACTTGCAATAGCATTATTTTAACATCACATAATGACACAGTTTGCTTGACTTGCTATAAAACATGCGTAAACCAAAAATGCTCGCTCTTTATGGAGGGCACCAAGGATGTTCTCTAGCGGTAAGTGCTAAAACGAACGGGTGTCTGTACTGTGTGTAAAAGCCGGACAGTGTCCGTGACCAGAAACTGGTGGTTTACTGGAGGCGTAGCGTGGCTTTAAAGGCACAATCTATGACGGCTTACTAGCGCCAAAACTGAAAATTAGTAATTAACACGTGAAAGTGACTAATATTCACGAGAAAATTACAATTATGACGTGAAAATTAGTGTGTTAATTACTAATTTTCACGTGTTAATTATTAATTTTCAAGTGTTAATGTCTAATTTTCAGTTTTGGCTCGCCTCCTGACGGCTTACTAGTGCCAAATTAGTAATTAGTAATTTTCACGCGTTAATTACTCATAATTGTCATGTGCCTCGTGACTTCAGAGGTTCAATGCGCATGCACGACTGTTACACCGGCCAGAGCGAAACATCCTTCGATTCGATACTTTTCTGGTACATAGTTCTTTAATCTGATGCAATTTAACAATAAAAGCTGAGCGCATGTGTAGATAACCGTAATATACAGCTGTCTGTCTGATAACTTGTTGAATAACGAATTATATTGAAAGATATTTGTGAAAGTGTGTGAGACTAGACCGCGAACAGAGCCGTCTGCTAGTGGTCGAACCTTCAGCACACGGCTGGCCAGACGCCATTTTTCCTCTCTCGATTCGAACATTTTCGGATCGATTGTCCTTCACTAAAACACTACAAAGCAGATGTATGAGTGTAGTAGTGGAAATAAATATGAGGTACAGCTGTCTGCCCAACAACTTGTTGAATAACGAATTATATTGAAAGATATAATTATGTGAAAGTGTGAGAACACAGCCGATCAAAAGTCCGTCTGCTATAAGCAGCTTCGATTCGAAAGTTTTCGGGGTCGATTTTTCTTTTCTAAGATACCCAAAACAACGTTAAAGGAAAGCGCTATTGCAGAAAACTGTGACATGCATCTTCACGTCGGATAACTTGCTCGATAAGGCCATCTATTTAAAGATATTTCAGAAATTGTGTGATTTTGATGTTTGACGGACGTTGTAGCCTCTCAGTGCGGACTCTTAAAGTCCGACTACTGTGACCGAAAACGACGTAAACATGGAAATTAGTAATTAACACTGTTAATTACTAATGTTCACGTGAAAATAGTAACCCTAGGTTTTGGCACTAGTAAGCCGTCATAACAATCCGTCTCGTAATAACAGTGCTATTACCTCCTCAGATTTTCCCAGGCTTCGATAAAACAATCATCCAGGCCTGAAAGTGGCGAGTATTTTACTCGTCATGGCAAGTAGAAACATAACCCGTATGTTAAATTCTCCTGTGTTAGGGTCACCACCATAAGCTTGAGCTTGCTGTTGATCCTTAACTTGTATTATGTTCAAATACCTATGAATTGTTGAATACACACTGTTTAAACCAAGTAGAAACATGTAGTGAGTAGAAATATTCATCTACTCACCAAATGCGAATAAAGTTGCTGAAACAATTTGTTGGTTAGGCTAGTAAGGTTGCTCTCTGGCTAGTACATTTTCAGAATCTTTCTTTCTTTCTTTATTTGGTGTTTAACGTCGTTTTCAACCGTTCAAGGTTATATCACGACGGGGAAAGGGGGGAGATGGGATAGAGACACTATTTTGTTAATGGCTTCTTGTTCACAAAAGCACTAATAAAAAAATTGCTCAAGGGGCTTGCAACGTAGTACAATATATGACCTTACTGGGAGAATGCAAGTTTCCAGTACAAAGGACTTAACATTTCTTACATACTGCTTGACTAAAATCTTTACAAATATTGACTATATTCTATACAAGAAACACTTAACATGGGTAAAAGGAGAAACAAAATCCGTTAGTCGCCTCTTACGACATGCTGGGGAGCATCGGGTAAATTCTTCCCCCTAACCCGCGGGGGAATGTTCAGAATCACAAGCCAAAGGCGAGTACACCATTTGTCGGACTTTCAGGGCTACAATCCTCCTACTTGGACAAATACCGAAAATCAGTGTGCCTATGATTGTGTTCTGATGGTGTTGTTTGTATGGGATGTGATACACAAGCCAAAAGACAACTTTCTGTGTTTGTTACATTCAGACAATAACGTTTCATTGAATTGAATTGAAATGAATGGAATTGAATGGAATTGAATGGAATTGAATGGAATTGAATTGGAGTCCAACTCAAACCAATCAGAGACAAAGTGTGGCCAGCATCAGTCCCTCTCCGCACCAAACTCTATGGGAGCAGACTAACCTGATGGTGTGACGGCGAACGCAAGAAGAAGAAGAAGAATTGAATTGGAGTCAGTGGATATCCTGGCTGCCTTCTCATTGTGCAAAGTGAGGAATTTTCGATAATTATTATCACGCAGATTGACACTAGTGTCAATTAAGAAAGAGTGTGTGTATGACTGTGTCCAAGCGAAGGGATGGTCTTAACCACGCCTGGCCAGATATATACACGGTAACTGATAGGTGTGCCTTTAAACACAACGTTCTGTTGTTGCCAAGTCAAAAACAATCTTGTCAGAATAGTTTTGAGTTTTTCTTCGTCAATTTTTTTTTTTGTTTTTTTTTTTTTTTTTTTGCGAGGAATTGCACCCACGCCCACAAAAAAACACACACACAAAAAAAACAGAATGCACCTTGGGTATTGCTGCACTCACACTCATTGCTTGAACATTAAATGGAGCTGCTATATGTTTTGTCTAACTCCTACCCCCCCCCCCCCCCCCCTTGTGTTTTTTAAAATATTTTAAAAATATTTTTTGTATGTTCGCTGCTTTGTTGATTTGTTTGATTGTTTGTTTTCATGTTGTTGGTTTTTTTTGAGTGGCTTTGTTGCTGCCGTTGTTTTGCGAAACTTTTACGCTGTAAATAAAACGGAGTGGTTATACTGGACGTGAAACTAGACAGCTACATCTCACCGTGCTGGACAATCATGTCTTTCGTTATAATCATGTTCCCTACAGATCAATTTGCTCTCTCTCTCTCTCTCTCTCTCTCTCTCTCTCTCTCTCTCTCTCTCTCTCTCTCTCTCTCTCTCTCTCTCTCTCTATCTCTCTCTCTCTCTCTCTCTCTTTCTCTCCCCCCTCCCTCTCTCTCTCCCCCCCCTCTGTCTGTGTGTGTGTGTGTGTGTGTGTGTGTGTGGTGTGTGTGTGTGTGTGTGTATGTGCGTGCGTGCATGCGTACGTGTGTGTGTGTCTGTGTCTGTGCGTGTATGTGTGTGTGTGTGCGTGCTTGTGCGTCTGTCTGCATGTCTGTCTGTATGTCTCTATTTGTGTCTCTGTCGGTATGTCTGTGTGTCGGTCAGTGTGTCTATGTATGCGTCTGTATGCCTGCTGTCTGAACGTGAGCCTGCCCGTGTGTGCTCATGTCGCTGCCAGGGTTTTTGTGTGGGTACGGTTATTTCGGTTAGAACAGTGCAGTCATGAATATCCAAAACGCCCTTTTTTTCCTCAAAAAGACAAAATCAAACAACAAACAAATCATACAGGAAACAAGAACCACCTTTCACCAAAACACTTTTTCAAAAACTTCAAGCAAACATAAAACAAAGATGTTCTTACCTGGGCAAACAGTCGCCACGCTCAATCCGCTGACAAGATCGTAAAAGCTGAAATAACAACCTGTCTCCAGCGGCGCCAAATCCTACACCTCCGAACAACAAGCACTGGAGATAAACGCTACACACACAGACGGACCTCCACAAACTGTCCACTCTTTGGGCTAGTACCGCAGCAGAAACATATCTATAGCTAGCACTGTTTCGTTTACCTCCGAGATTCTCTGACAGAGTGCCCACCAAGAGAGTGTGAGAATAGTCGAAGCAAAGATTGTCCACTGCTTGGTCGTTGTAGTGAAGCCAGCGCTGGAAACGAAAGAGTTTGCTCCCAGAAAACACCGTAGCTGTTGTAGTAAAACGTAAAAAGCGGGAGAAAAAATGACTAAAGTAAGTATGAAAGGGCTTCCAAGAAGAGAGAACTGAAGAGAGAGAAACACTGCCGTAGAATCACAGCGTTGTAGGAAGTTCGTAGACTGCCGTTTCGTACGACTTCGTACCTCTTTTACTCTCTCGCTCAGTCTCCTAAGCGAGTGGTGTGATTGAAAAAAGCGGCGCTGAAGCGTAGATTGTTTCAACATTATAAGATCGCTTTATTGCCGGGTAGATGAATACTTATTGCAGACCTGTGTGAGCGGTTGGCTCGTTTCGCTTTTCTTTTTTCTCTCCCGCTTGATTGGTATTAGTGTGATGGCTGTGATGGTGGTGGAAGTGTGTGGAGGGGGGGGGGTGATTGAAAGGGTTTGGACTAGTCAGTGGTGATGTGTAGGAGCGTACCGACACCAAAAGGCGAAAGCACACACTCAAACATAACTACACACACGTTCGCACTACGCACGCACGCACGCACGCACACATGCACGCAAATCAGTGCACGCGCGCACGCACGCTTGAACGCATGAACTCACCCCTATACACAACATACACTGACTAAGACACACATATACATACACCCCCCCCACACACACACACACACATGCACGCACTGACACACACACACACACACCCACACACACACGCAATCACGCACGCACGCACACACACACACCCACACACACACACACACACACACACACAGTTAGTTGTTATCACGCGACTGTTCTTATCGTCATCATCATCACAATCATGTTGTCTTTGTTAATATGTTTGTCCTCGTCACTGTAGCCGGCGCGTGTTTCTTCACGCAACAGGCAACAAAATACCAATGCAATCTCCCGGGATTGTAAATCACGCCAATTTCGCCCTTTTCAACCAAGTCACCCGTGCATACTTCGTTATCTGCCCTTGTCATCACTACAACTGCTCAGTGACGTCGCCCCCAACTATCGACGGTTAGATCAATCAGAAACAGACATGCTGACTACGGATAATTTAATGGACCACTGACCAAGCGAATCGATCCTTTTTCCTCTTCACACATTTTTAGAAATATTGAAAGGGTCTCTTTTGCACAGTGGTGTAGATGGTGTGAGACAGATAAAAAGGAACACAGACAAACAGACAGGCAGACACACACACACACACACACACACACACACACACAGACACACACACACACACACACACACACAGACACACACACACACACACACACACACACACACACGCGCACACACACACACACACACACAGACACACACAGACACACACACGCACACACACACACACAGACACACACACACACACACACACACACACACGCACACACACACACACACACAGACACACACACACACAGACACACACAGACACACACAGACACACACACACACACACACATACACACACACACACACACACACAGACACACACACTGACACGCACACACACACACACACAGACACACACACACGCACACACACACACAGACACACACACACAGACACACACACACACAGACACACACACACACATGCACACGCACAAATCTCTCTCTCTCTCTCTGTCTCTCTCTCTCTCTGTCTCTCTCTCTCTCTCTCTCTCTCTCCGATCTCGAGAGTCGACGAACAATGCAAAGACCCTTTATGTTGCCGACGCCCTACGGTTACCTGCCCAGCCAGTTCCGCTATCCTGCTGCGTCCCGCCCTCAGTTGGTTGATCCATTCAGAAACATCCCGCTACCATTCAATCCCTACACACGCCCACATCTGTAACGAGTGCGCGATATCTGTGTGTGTGTGTGTGTGCGCGCGCGCGCGCACGGCATCCGCATTAAATGGGGATGTGAATGTGTTTGTATGGTTGCTGTGTGTGTGCGTCGGTGTGTGTGTGTGCGTGCGTGTGTGTTTGTGTGTGGGTTTGTGTGTGTGTGTGTGTGTGTGTCCCATAAAGGCACAAAGGCAAACAACACGGAACTGTGGGCGTTGCCACGCTAGCGCTCAGTCGGAGATATGTGTTAACTCACCAACAGTCTTCAGTGTTTTGGTGTTTAATCGGTGTGTGTAGACTTACTAAAACTCCGGCCGAAATGAGTGCTCATGGCCAAATCGCATGTTCAAACCTGATATTCCTTGTGTGCACAACACAGCTGTGCTGCAAGTGCTGACTTCTGCCCATCAAACTGTTTCTACTTTTGGTTGGACTCTGTATTGGAGATACTTATCAGCTGCTATCCATCTAATGACCTTGCCACTTTGAGTAGCAGCCGCCGGACGTGACCTTTAGTTGCACGCAGTTCGTTTTGGCAGAGTGTATTTTACGCTCTGGTTTATGAAAACGCGGACTGAACTTTACCAATCGATCGTTTTTGGTAAAAAACAACAACTCTTTTTTCTCTGTTTTGATTTTAGTTCTGTGTAACACTGACCTTTGTGTTTTGGTCCATTTGTTCTATTGTTAATTTGTTCGTCTTACTTGCTCGTTAGTTTTCTATTTGGCTTTATTTATCTGTGCGTGTTACTTTTAATTTTATGCTCGAAGATTAGCTCAGTGACCTAATATGCCTGACGGCACTAGAGCATCCGGCCTTCGCGCCGGACACGTAAACGTCTACCATCTATACAACAAATTGCCTGATGTTAGTTTATTACTTAGCAGGGCGAATCGCCCAGTTCACCTTTTCGGAATAAGCGAAACGAGACTCGATTCTCGCGTTACCGATACTCTTATCCAGATCCCGAATTATTCGGTACTCCGCCGTGATGGCAGTGAACACGGTCACACGGGTTTGGCACTCTACATTCATGCCTCGATTGCTAACCTCACAGTTAGAAGAACTGACCTTGAAACAAAAAATGTGGAATGTATGTGGGTCGAGGTTAAACATTCTAAATCGTCTGCTTTGTTAGTAGGCTATGTCTATCGAAACCCTGCAGAAAGACAATGTTGGCGCGATGACTTTGAGTCGATGATGGACAAAGTCAACACTTGCGGGTCCAATATTTTGTTATTAGGTGACTTTAATATTGATCTAAATAAGCCTCAGTTAGCATGGGCTAATACTACCTCGCTTTTTGGACTTCATCAGCTTGTCCAGGACCCAACGCGTGTAACCAGCACCAGTACCACATTAATAGATCACATATATACCAACCATGCGTCCATGGTATCAAGGGTGTCAGTGTCTAAAGAAAGCTTCAGCGATCACTATCCTGTTTTTTGCACATGGTCATTCAAGCTGCCCAAGCGACCTCCCAAAGGCCATACAACTATCAAGTATAGATCATTTAAAAATTTTAATCAGTCAGAGTTTCTAGCTGATCTAGCCGTTGCGCCATTTCGTGACGTGTTTGGTCACAGTGACCCTGATGGGGCTTTGGAAGCTTTCTATAATGTTTTTTTACCTGTTATTAACAAGCATGCACCACTCCGAGAGAAAAGAGTTAAGCATCCCACGCTTCCTCCCTGGTTAAACACGGACTTAATCAATGCCATGGCCCTTCGCGACCACTTTAAGCAAAATAAAATGGCTACAGAATTTAAAAAACAGAGGAATAAAGTCACCAACATGGTGCGTGATGCAAAACGTAGCTATTTCAATAAACTGGTGTCAGACAAAAGGGACACAGCTACTCTGTGGCGTGCTGTCAATGAAATCACACATAAAACTCGGAAAGGCTCAAATCAAGCTGCAACTACTATATCCCCTCAAACTTTTAACGATCATTTTCTTTCCCTTGCCGATAGACTGCTGACTGCAGCCCAAGGCAATGCAAACCGAGATAAGTACGAGTGTCCAGATATTCTTACTACGTTCTGCTCTAGTAAGCTGGAAAAAGCTTCCCTTTTCCGCGTACCACCAATTGCGGTACATGAAGTGGGAAAATACATTAAGGACCTTAAAAACAAGAAATCGATGGGGCCTGACAATATCCCTGCACACCTCCTTAAAGTGGCTGTGCCATATATGGTTGATTCACTTACATACGTGTACAATTTATGTATTGAAAATGCTATATTTCCTACCGTTTTTAAAACTGCCAAAGTAGTACCACTGCCCAAAACTAGGGATGCGTCGAACCCCAACAACTTTCGTCCAATTTCTGTCCTATCGGTTTTATCCAAACCACTTGAAAAGCACGTCCACCAGCATTTACTTCAGTATATGGAGATCTGTAAGCTTTTTCACCCGTCTCAATCTGGGTTTCGTCCAAAACATTCTTGCCATACTGCTCTTATTAAGATGTGTGATTCTTGGCTGTCAGCCATAAACCGGTCTGAAATAGTGGGCACTGTCTTCCTCGACTTCAAGAAAGCTTTCGACACAGTGGACCATACTACATTACTTTCAAAGCTATCCGCGTATCTCCCTAAGTCTCCATTTCTAGCCTTCTTTCGTTCTTATTTAAATGATCGAAAGCAATATGTCCTTCTTAATGGGAAACTGTCTACTACAGGTCGTGTCACAAGTGGGGTTCCTCAAGGTTCCGTTCTTGGTCCACTTTTGTTTTGTATATTCATTAATGACTTGCCACTCCATATTTCTGATCCTTGTGTTATCAATGACCTTTTTGCTGACAACTCATCTGTGTACACTTTCTCAAAAAATCTGAACGTGTTAGAGTCATCACTTCAAAGAAGCCTCGATGAAATGTTTACTTGGTGTAACACTAATACTATGATAGTTCATCCTGCAAAAACCAAAAGTATGGTAATCACTTCTAGACAGAAACATCAGCTGGCCCCACTTGTTCTAAAGCTTAACCTTGGATCATCACCGATTGAGCAAGTCCGTGAACATCGGGTTCTAGGAGTCACAATAGATTCTGAGCTAAACTGGAAATGTCATTTAAACAATATAAACAAAACGCTGTCGAGAAACATGTTCTTATTCTCGCAGCTACGATATTATGTCGACACTTCAGTTCTTAAATTATTTTACCATGCACACATTCTTTCGCATTTAAGTTATGCTTCTACGTTATGGGACAACTGCAGTGATGTTCACATGATCAAACTGAATTCTCTCCATCGTCGTGCAGCTAAACTTATGATACCTAACTCATCGGTCACTACTGACGAAAAACTGAAACTGCTCGGCCTCCTTCCGTTGAACCAGCAGCTTAAACTGAATAAATCATTATTCATGTTTAGAGTTATGAACAAGGAAGTCCCAGAGTACATTCTGTCGCTGTTTCAAAAAGCAACCAACAGGTATGGTTCTAGTAAATTCATTCCACCTCGCCCCCGACTAGATTTGTACAAGTCTAGTCTTGCATTTTCAGGGTCATCAGTGTGGAATTCACTTCCAACAGCATTAAAATATATTCCATCAGTCAAAGCCTTTAAAAAGCAAATACACAGACATTTGTTTCAAATCTGATTCCAAGTGGAGCATTCCACCGTTATCGTAACCTAGTGGTGATTCAAAATGGGTTTACTCCGATGTATTAAACCGTCCTAATGTTATCATACATACCGGTTATCTTATAGCAGTCTCTTTTCAGGGTTACTGTTTCTGTTGATACTGTTGTGTTGGTATATCCTTTGTTGTAGTTCTTTTCTTCCTTTTGCTATGTTGTCGGTATTTTTTGTAAAATACAAATGACTTACTGTTTGTTATTTTGCTTGCTCGCCGTTGTTGTTTCATTTGGACCATATGTTTCTAGTGCTCGGGATTTTTTTATTATTTTTTTTATATATTTTTTTAAAAAATATTTTTTATTGTTATTATCGTTATGACATCATCATCCTTACCATTATTTCTATTTTCATATTTCTATTGCTGTTATTGTATTTAATAGTATCAAATACTATAACTTTTTCTTTGCCTTTAAATGCCATTTATTATCATATGTACGGGTTTGTTTTTTTTTTTTTTTTTTTTTTTTTTTTTTTTTTGCCGTCAACCTCTTTTGCTCTTATAATGTTTTCATGTCTGTTTTGTATTCATGTTAGTTAGCAAGGACAGATTGTAAGACTAGGCAACGCCTAAAATCTCCATCCTTCTGTAATAAAGTTTAATCAATCAATCAATCAATCTCTCTCTCTCTCTCTCTCTCTCTCTCTCTCTCTTTCTCTCGGAGCGGGGACGTAGCTCAGTCGGTAGCGCGCTGGCTTTGTAGCCAGTTGGTCGCTATCAGCGTGGGTTCGATCCCCACGTTCGGCGAGAGATTTATTTCTCGGAGTCAACTTTGTGCAGACTCTCTTCGGTGTCCGAACACCCCCGTGTGCACACATGCGCACGAAAAAGATCCCACGTTCACAGCGAAAGTCTCAGGGCTTGGAAAACACGAAGACACGCATGCATCATCTCTCGTCTCCGATTATCATGATCGTATTTCGATACTTTGACGAGACAAACCCAATGCTGGTGTGTCGAAGAAGACAGCCACAGCAGGCTTGTTCGAATCAAAGTATCACACCATATCTTCAACGTAATACCAATACATGTCCCAATATAGACCAGTTGGTCTAAGAGGACGTTAAATCCTAATTGTCAGTCTCTCTCTCTCTCTCTCTCTCTCTCTCTCTCTCTCTCTCTCTCTCTCTCTCTCTCTCTCTCTCTCTCTCTCTCTCTCTCTCTCTCTCTATCTTTTTTCTGTATATCTGTCTCTTTCTCCCCGTCTCCGTCTCTGTCTCAGTCTCTCTCTCTCTCTCTCTCTCTCTCTCTCTCTCTCTCTCTCTCTCTCTCTCTCTCTCTCTCTCTCTCTCTCTCTCTATCTCTCTCTCACACTCTTTTGTTTGTACTAGTCATAACAACTTCCCCTCCTAAAATAAAATAAATGAATAAAGATGAACATCTGCGAGAACATAGCTACACCAACTCTAGACTTACACCTACCGTCATTCAAACACCACTTAGTTTCAAATCACTTCGACTTCCCCTCAAATGTAGAGCTAATCACCTCCTTTAACCCACAAAAAATCAAACTTTCTACAACTGGAAGGTCAACCTGCGGGAAATAAGGATTAATCTCTTCCAATCCGCGTTTACCTGTCGTGTCAGAAATTAGCTCCAATGTCGTCCGACGCGTGCGATGTGTCCTCAGGCCATTCATGCACTCGATCGTTAGCAAAAAGGAGATACTTCCCACACAGATAACGGTTGGTCAAACTTCAGCCTCTGAGACCGACATTTGCCTTTGCAGCTTCGAAATGTGTTTGATGTGTGACAAATAAAGTGCGATCGATGATGATAAGTGTTGCTTTTACGTCCTCACGGTGAAACCTTCAGGTTCATGCTCC
>NW_027127216.1:2500-5000 GCF_037325665.1 Littorina saxatilis
GAACAATTAGTTGCACACTGTGTAACCTACATAATTTTAACTGTTCATTTTTATATTTAGTCAAGTTTTGACTAAATATTTTAACATCGAGGGGGAATCGAAACGAGGGTATGGTGTATGTGTGTCTGTCTGTCTGTCTGTCTGTGCGTGTGTGTGTGTGTGTGTGTGTGTAGAGCGATTCAGACTACTGGACCGATCTTTATGAAATTTGACATGAGAGTTCCTGGGTATGAAATCCCCGAACGTTTTTTTCATTTTTTTGATAAATGTCTTTGATGACGTCATATCCGGCTTTTCGTGAAAGTTGAGGCGGCACTGTCACGCCCTCATTTTTCAACCAAATTGGTTGAAATTTTGGTCAAGTAATCTTCGACGAAGCCCGGGGTTCGGTATTGCATTTCAGCTTGGTGGCTTAAAAATTAATTAATGACTTTGGTCATTAACAAGAAGAGCAAACGCTCGATCGAGTCACTTTCGCAGTTCTGAATATTATATGAGGCATCAGATGGACAGGAAGAAATTGCTATTCACAACACAATGAGTCACGTTCACATAAAATTTGAGCCCGGTCACTTTTATAGTTTCCGAGAAAAGCCCAACGTTAAGTTGTGTGTTGCCGAACAGAAAAGGCTAGTTATCTCCCTTGTTTTTCTGATAACGTTCGTAAAAGGCTACAGATGTAAATACTTTGATGTAAAGAATAATCCTACAAAGTTTCAATCACATCCGATGAACTTTGTCAAAGATATAAAATGTCTAATTTTTCCTTTGACGCTGACCTGTGACCTTGAAAAAGGTCAAAGGTCAACGAAACCATCGTTAAAGTGTAGAGGTCATTGGAGGTCACGACTAAACAAAATATGAGCCCGATCGCTTTGATAGTTTCCGAGAAAATATAAAATGTCTAATTTTTCCTTTGACGCTGACCTGTGACCTTGAAAAAGGTCAAAGGTCAACGAAACCATCGTTAAAGTGTAGAGGTCATTGGAGGTCACGACTAAACAAAATATGAGCCCGATCGCTTTGATAGTTTCCGAGAAAAGTCCAACGTTAAGGTGGTGTCTACGGACGGCCGGCCGGACGGCCGGCCGGACGGCCGGCCGGCCGGCCGGACAGACTAACACTGACCGATTACATAGAGTCACTTTTTCTCAAGTGACTCAAAAATCTGAAAATTGTAAAAAAAAATAAAAATTTATAAAACGATCCAAATTTACGTTTATCTTATTCTCCATCATTTGCTGATTCCAAAAACATATAAATATGTTATATTCGGATTAAAAACAAGCTCTGAAAATTAAATATATAAAAATTATTATCAAAATTAAATTGTCCAAATCAATTTAAAAACACTTTCATCTTATTCCTTGTCGGTTCCTGATTCCAAAAACATATAGATATGATATGTTTGGATTAAAAACACGCTCAGAAAGTTAAAACAAAGAGAGGTACAGAAAAGCGTGCTATCCTTCTTAGCGCAACTACTACCCCGCTCTTCTTGTCAATTTCACTGCCTTTGCCATGAGCGGTGGACTGACGATGCTACGAGTATACGGTCTTGCTGAAAAATGGCATTGCGTTCACTTTCATTCTGTGAGTTCGACAGCTACTTGACTAAATATTGTATTTTCGCCTTACGCGACTTGTTTTTCTCTCTCAAATGATAGCAAACTTCTTGCTCTACGTGACGATCCACAAAATTGTGTGCTGTGGGGGTCAAAGTAACAAAGGGACGTAATCGCTCAAAATATAACAGACATTTTCAACAAGAGTAAGAGTTACGCGGAGCCACTGGCATGACCGGCCTGGCACACGGGATAATAACAAGAATTAAAACAAGTCGCGTAAGGCGAAAATACAACATTTAGTCAAGTAGCTGTCGAACTCACAGAATGAAACTGAACGCAATGCAACGCAGCAAGACCGTATACTCGTAGCATCGTCAGTCCACCGCTCATGGCAAAGGCAGTGAAATTGACAAGAAGAGCGGGGTAGTAGTTGCGCTGAGAAGGATAGCACGCTTTTCTGTACCTCTCTTCGTTTTAACTTTCTGAGCGTGTTTTCAATCCAAACATATCATACCTATATGTTTTTGGAATCAGGAACCGACAAGAAATAAGATGAAAGTGTTTTTATATTGATTTGGAAAATTTAATTTTGATCATAATTTTTATATTTTTAATTTTCAGAGCTTGTTTTTAATCCAAATATAACATATTTATATGTTTTTGGAATCAGAAAATGATGGAGAATAAGATGAACGTAAATTTGGATCGTTTTATAAAAAAAATTTTTTTTTACAATTTTCAGATTTTTAATGACCAAAGTCATTAATTAATTTTTAAGCCACCAAACTGAAATGCAATACCGAAGTCCGGGCTTTGTCGGAGATTACTTGACCAAAATTTCAACCAATTTGGTTGAAAAATGAGAGCGTGACAGTGCCGCCTCAACTTTCACGAAAAGCCGGATATGACGTCATCAAAGACATTGATCAAAA